>NC_140018.1:7107946-7311853 GCF_964263955.1 Coregonus lavaretus
ACAGCTCTGACAGTAATAATCTCCCCCCAAACACATGGTCCCGTGTGCTAAATGTTATTGACCGTTCCTGTCACGTCGGCGCTGTCTGGCGAACTGGGCTGGATGATGGATGACCCTGACCAGAGCCCCCTCTCATTCATCACCTGCTGTCTGACGCTGTGTTTGGGGCTCGTCCCGTTTCGGGTAATTTGATGGTTCGTTGTGATCTTTAGATTACTGTAATTAAGATGTGTCCACCCACTATAACATTTACTAGAAGCATTGTAGGTGTGTGTGTGTGTGTGTGTGTGTGTGTGTGTGTGTGTGTGTGTGTGTGTGTGTGTGTGTGTGTGTGTGTGTGTGTGTGTGTGTGTGTGTGTGTGTGTGTGTGTGTGTGTGTGTGTGTGTGTGTGTGTGTGTGTGTGTGTGTGTGTGTGTGTGTGTGTGTGTGTGTGTGTGTGAAGCAAAGCAGTTTAAGCACCACCTTCTCCCAATCCTGATATGTCCATAACCAGTGACAAAAACCCAAAGACCGGAACTACTGCAACTTGCTATCTCACGTATCCCATGCAGTCCCTGCAGAGTCTTCGGTCTACATGCAGAATCTGCCCACAGGAGATTAGTGTGTGTATGTGTGTGTGTTAGTGTGTGTACGTACTGTACGTTTCTACGTGTGCATGCATACGTATGTATGTACTGTATGTACCTGTACTTGTGTATGCCTGTGTATGTCTGTGTATTTCATCTAACCTCTGACTCACATGTAAAACAGTATCATTACAACAGGACATTGGTGTGATGAGTTATCGATGGTTAGGATCGAGCGTCCTCACCATCCTTACAAACAGCGAAAGGACCGGCGGACATGTTTATTTTGGAGAGTAATTGCAGTAGGCTCACTGTGATAGATGTAATCAGAATCAAACGGCCTCGCCTGACTAGAGCAAATCAATAGCTCCTGCATTCTGGAGCACACCCATGAACTACAGTGGTTTCTTTTCTGTTCTCACTCAGCAGCTGTGGACTCTCACTTTGGTCCTTGGATAGAATTCCACTCTTCCGACTACCTGTATGAGATAAATTAGATTATATTAAAGACTCTTTGTCAAAAGGTTCAGAACATCCAAGATGTAAAGAAGAAGAAGAAGACTTTTCATGATTTGAAAATAAAATGGATAACAACATGTAAATTCAGTAGTCCCAAGTCTTGACTTTTAAGTTACAAATGTTTTTAACATTAACATTCAACATGAAAAGGGTATTGAGAAATTAAGTTTAAACTAAACCGAATCAGAAACATGTCTTTGGAACAAATGCCTGTTTTGTTATGGTGCCCTCTCTGTGAAAAGGCAAAACGACTGTTCTGCATTTCTACGTTGTCGGCTCCTGTGGAGATTTATGCGATGCGAGTGGTCTGGGCACGTTTCCTCTCTGTGATGACCCTGTCAGATCCCATCGCAGGCGGAGGGCAGAGGCATTTGTCACACGGACACGGCCGTGAGAGATTCTCACCGCGGGATTTCATACTATCAAAAAGAGGGGGAACTAATGTTTTTTGAGCATGTCGTTCACCCCTGACCCCTCTCAGAGAGACTCTGTCTTGGAGCAGAGTAACCCAGAGAAGATGTAGAGATCAAACCCAGCGGTACAGCACTACTCATCCAGGATCACAGAAACGGCAAACAATCCATAATTCAAGCTTGAGACAAAATGGAAGAATCTGCTATATAATTTACTATGTTAAATGTGGAGAGGAAACAGCCCCACTCACCAGCATGAGCTTGAGCCAAAATGGAAGAACCTACTGTATAATTCACTATACGTATACACAGATTCCTAGTGTCAATATCACCTCAGAGTGAAATGGTGGTGGCAATGAACTCCTCTGTGGATTAAGAGGGATAAGTTCCTGTTTATAAATACACTGTGGCTCAATCCTCCTCTGGAGCCTTGTCCTCTGTCTCAACTCCGACCGTTCCCCAGTAGAGGCCCCACTTTACCTCTGTCTGCCCCGGCCATCCATCAGGCCCGACCCAGACTTTGTTGTTGTAATGGAGAACCAGATGAGCTCAGCGAGGTCACTTGGTGCTCACACTCACTCCTGTTGGGGAGGTGGGGTTGTGTGTGTTTGTTGGGTGTGTGTGTTGGGGGGGGGGGGGGGTCCTGGCTCAGTTCAAGGGTGTGCGATTGTGTTTTTGTGGGAGTGTTAAGTCTTTGCTTCTAATGCATGCTTAATCAACTATTTTATAATCTGATCAGATACATAACTTTTGTAACACTTCATCTGCAAGGACCTGAAAGCTAGAACATATAGGTATGAAATAAATCATGTTCAACAGGTCAGTAAAACCCTATAGTGACCTAACGTCTGAATGTCTAAATGTGCTTTTTAAAACAACAGTCCTTCCCTGTAGTATTCATTTGTCTTTTCGTCATGGTGCCTTAGACAATATGCCTAAACAAATCTCACTTCTGTACTCTCTGCCTCTCAGTGATTGCCCGATGACTTGACCGCTTGTGACAGTTGTAGCCAAACATAGGGGCCGGCTAATCAAAATCATGTGTGCGTTTTGAGGTCCCGTTTTGACCTCTGACCTTTAATTTGTCATTAATTTGTGCTGACATACAATATCTCATTTGTCAATGCTTTCCCTTATTCAGACTGTTCCACATGTGCGATTAATTACGTTACACATTGGTTGCTCATTTAAACCTATGTTCAACCTTTTTTCAGACTCGGTTATTAGGCTACTAATGTATTTTATTTTCTGTTACATTAACATTAGCATTATATACTATCTCATTAAAGTGTTACTACTGAAGGTAAATATTACCCCAGAAAGGGCAGACTATGGCTTTACTTTTATTATCAACAGAGATGTAAAACATTTATAAGCTTATCATTTAATTACATACATTGACCTGATAGTACCTGAAGTTAATTCAAAATGAAAACTATAGTAATTTACAGCTAGATTTACAGCTAGATATTGTAGTTTTACAGGCTAATCATGAGCTGCTGAGGACAATTAAATAGGTGGTGAATGTGTCTGAATGAAGTAGGGTTCCGATGTGCCGGCTACAGTGTGAGGCCTGTCACATAGACTGGACAACAGTGGAAACTAAGTTGTCAGGTGAATAACCTGGGACGACATTTGTCACTTTGATTCTCAGAGCATCGTCCAGTGTTGCTAGATCACTGTTCAGCGTGCCTGTCCGAATTCTCCTCTCTCTCGCCCTAATCCAAGTGAAAACTCTCATGTCCAAAGATCCCAGACGCAGAAAGACAGGGCTTGAGGGAGAGGCTGGACAGGATGAGAGGAATTCTAGAACATAATTTAAAATGGAGAGGATGGGTGTCTGATGGCTCAACATGCTGATGTCAAGAGACTTATACTGTAAATATAAACATAAACACATATGACATCAGAGACATTACACTGTTGTTAGGTAGCAAATCAATGTGTTCTCATCAGAATATTTGACATTAATAAAATACCAATATTATACACTCCTGTCTGTTCTCCTTTTTCCGGATCCAGTGGAAAAGTTAACAGCACGTACTGAATAGCGAAGTTAACAGGACATTCAAGTAACCATGGTGATCAATAGTCAGTCACTGTAGTACCATTCTCTCAAATAAAATGGCTGTTGAGAGATTACAGTAGTGTTACAAATTCCCAAACCTACCGACAAGCTGTGTTTCCTCTGAAGGGAAAGTGTTTCATCGGAGATATGAGATCGCCATTCGATACAGAATGATGTAATAGTATGTCCCTGCTTAGCGCCATGACACATCAAGGTTGATACCAGAGAGAATGTTTAGAAGAGCTGACACATCAAACATCACCATCCACCATCCTATGCAAATCCAAGCCAAACCGTCCTATTTCTGCCTTACTGGCCCCTCTCTCAACTTTGACCCCTGACCTCTGGCATGTATTGCTGTAAATAAAACAGATGAGAGGCCTCCTGCTGCCCCACCTGATTTTCCTTATCCCAAATATCCCTAATTTAAATCCCAAGGTTCCCAGACAGGGAATTGAACCGGGGGATAAACATCTATAAATGTTGCAGGGAGTCTCAAAGAAAACCTTTGGAGATTCCGAGAGAGGAGATATACATATGAGATTGTGTTTGACAAGGCTGATTCAGGGGTCTGTAGCTATTACTCATATTGCCTTACCTGGGATCAGAGGGTCTGTGAAATGATCAAGGGGGTGCGGAGTACTTATATGCCTCTAACAAAAGGAGGGATACTACTGGTGTTAGCCCAGTAGTCCATGAAATGATTAGGGGGTGAATGTTGTAATTACCGCTCAAATCAATACATCAATCAATACATCAATCATTAATAAATACTGTCATCTATTGAAATATCCTGCCATAAAAATGTGACCTATTTTTATGGTATATTAGGTAGATGACAGTGTCACCAATTTAGAAGAAAAAAACAGAACTGTCACCTTTTTGGTCATAAAACAGGTATTTTATAACCCCTAACCCTGAGCACTGTTTTCTATAGCTTACAGGTCACTGCAGTAAACGTGTTGACCCCCTGTGGATAATACCACATTTCCCACCAGAGGCTAGATTCTCACAGCATCTTCCAGGCTGTATGACTACCAGCATAGGGCCTGTGGCTGGAAACCTCCCCAGCCTGTATGACTACCAGCATAGGGCCTGAGCCTGGAGACCTCCCCAGCTGTATGACTACCAGCATAGGGCCTGAGCCTGGAGACCTCCCCAGCTGTATGACTACCAGCATAGGGCCTGAGCCTGGAGACCTCCCCAGCTGTATGACTACCAGCATAGGGCCTGAGCCTGGAGACCTCCCCAGCCTGTATGACTACCAGCATAGGGCCTGAGCCTGGAGACCTCCCCAGCTGTATGACTACCAGCATAGGGCCTGAGCCTGGAGACCTCCCCAGCTGTATGACTACCAGCATAGGGCCTGAGCCTGGAGACCTCCCCAGCTGTATGACTACCAGCATAGGGCCTGAGCCTGGAGACCTCCCCAGCTGTATGACTACCAGCATAGGGCCTGTGGCTGGAGACCTCCCCAGCTGTATGACTACCAGCATAGGGCCTGTGGCTGGAGACCTCCCCAGCTGTATGACTACCAGCATAGGGCCTGAGCCTGGAGACCTCCCCAGCCTGTATGACTACCAGCATAGGGCCTGTGGCTGGAGACCTCCCCAGCTGTATGACTACCAGCATAGGGCCTGTGGCTGGAGACCTCCCCAGCTGTATGACTACCAGCATAGGGCCTGTGGCTGGAGACCTCCCCAGCTGTATGACTACCAGCATAGGGCCTGTGGCTGGAGACCTCCCCAGCTGTATGACTACCAGCATAGGGCCTGTGGCTGGAGACCTCCCCAGCTGTATGACTACCAGCATAGGGCCTGAGCCTGGAGACCTCCCCAGCTGTATGACTACCAGCATAGGGCCTGTGGCTGGAGACCTCCCCAGCTGTATGACTACCAGCATAGGGCCTGTGGCTGGAGACCTCCCCAGCTGTATGACTACCAGCATAGGGCCTGTGGCTGGAGACCTCCCCAGCTGTATGACTACCAGCATAGGGCCTGTGGCTGGAGACCTCCCCAGCTGTATGACTACCAGCATAGGGCCTGAGCCTGGAGACCTCCCCAGCTGTATGACTACCAGCATAGGGCCTGTGGCTGGAGACCTCCCCAGCCTGTATGACTACCAGCATAGGGCCTGTGGCTGGAGACCTCCCCAGCCTGTATGACTACCAGCATAGGGCCTGTGGCTGGAGACCTCCCCAGCTGTATGACTACCAGCATAGGGCCTGTGGCTGGAAACCTCCCCAGCTGTATGACTACCAGCATAGGGCCTGAGCCTGGAGACCTCCCCAGCTGTATGACTACCAGCATAGGGCCTGAGCCTGGAGACCTCCCCAGCCTGTATGACTACCAGCATAGGGCCTGTGGCTGGAGACCTCCCCAGCTGTATGACTACCAGCATAGGGCCTGTGGCTGGAAACCTCCCCAGCTGTATGACTACCAGCATAGGGCCTGAGCCTGGAGACCTCCCCAGCTGTATGACTACCAGCATAGGGCCTGAGCCTGGAGACCTCCCCAGCTGTATGACTACCAGCATAGGGCCTGTGGCTGGAGACCTCCCCAGCTGTATGACTACCAGCATAGGGCCTGTGGCTGGAGACCTCCCCAGCTGTATGACTACCAGCATAGGGCCTGTGGCTGGAGACCTCCCCAGCTGTATGACTACCAGCATAGGGCCTGTGGCTGGAAACCTCCCCAGCTGTATGACTACCAGCATAGGGCCTGTGGCTGGAAACCTCCCCAGCTGTATGACTACCAGCATAGGGCCTGTGGCTGGAAACCTCCCCAGCCTGTATGACTACCAGCATAGGGCCTGTGGCTGGAAACCTCCCCAGCCTGTATGACTACCAGCATAGGGCCTGTGGCTGGAGACCTCCCCAGCTGTATGACTACCAGCATAGGGCCTGAGCCTGGAGACCTCCCCAGCCTGTATGACTACCAGCATAGGGCCTGTGGCTGGAAACCTCCCCAGCCTGTATGACTACCAGCATAGGGCCTGTGGCTGGAGACCTCCCCAGCTGTATGACTACCAGCATAGGGCCTGTGGCTGGAAACCTCCCCAGCCTGTATGACTACCAGCATAGGGCCTGTGGCTGGAAACCTCCCCAGCCTGTATGACTACCAGCATAGGGCCTGTGGCTGGAGACCTCCCCAGCTGTATGACTACCAGCATAGGGCCTGAGCCTGGAGACCTCCCCAGCCTGTATGACTACCAGCATAGGGCCTGTGGCTGGAAACCTCCCCAGCCTGTATGACTACCAGCATAGGGCCTGTGGCTGGAAACCTCCCCAGCCTGTATGACTACCAGCATAGGGCCTGTGGCTGGAAACCTCCCCAGCCTGTATGACTACCAGCATAGGGCCTGTGGCTGGAGACCTCCCCAGCTGTATGACTACCAGCATAGGGCCTGTGGCTGGAAACCTCCCCAGCCTGTTCTGGGTGACGTCAGCCTGTATCTGGGACATGTGTGACTGTCCTGCTGCCTTGACAGGATGAAGCCATGACTGAGAAGATGAGTTGGGTATGTAGGCTACGATTTTGTGACCATAGGGTGAAATAAAACTGCCCGCATCACCCTTTAACCATCCCTCCATTCCTTGATTGAGGAGCGGGGCAAAGAGGGAGAGAGATCCTCAGATTAGAAATGACATTTGGTGATTTGGAATAAAAACATTTAAGAGAGGGGGAGCCATTTCAGAGGGCAACAATAAGATCGTGGCTATAGCATGCAGAACATTTTGAACAGAGCTTGCACCTACTGTTCAATGTTGTTCTGCACATGCAAACATGTTGGAGAAAACACAGTGAACAGAGAAACATGGTGTTCATTTTCTGAGTGACTGTTTTCCAGACATATCATGCATCTATCTTCTCGTTAATGTTTGTCAATGTATCTATATTGTATAAGTTAACTGGATATCAGGCCTATTAGAATTAATTCATTATTCACTTATTTCGGTTGTAGAGGCACAGGTACTTTCCATTTAGCGGAACAGAAGAGTTGGCAGTATTCCACGCGCCAGAGAATGGATGTGTTCTGAAAATTAGAGTTCTCTCCCACGTGATGTTGCTTTCTGCGGGAGGAATGACCCATATTTCATGTGGATAGGCGCTTGTTTCCGGCAGCCTTCAAAACGCATTTATCTACAGTCGGCGAAAGCTGCATGCGTTTTACTATGCTCTTTGCTTTTGTGTACAGTTCATGTCGAAAATGCATGGGGTACTAGACCTATGCAGAGAATTTATCACCATGGGTTTAGCTTGTATGTCGACTGTAAATTTATATTTATGTTGTGGCTTTGAACTCATGATCATCTTCAATTTAAATAATTAATGTCTTGGAATATTCAACCGTCCAAACTTTTTTGTTGTTGGAGAAGCAGGTTTGGTTTATAAGAATTCTAATGACACGACTATAAAGGAGGCAACGCTTGAACTTTTCTTTTTAGAAATTAATTTAATTAGGCCTATATCAAGTTAATTTACAGCTATCAAATTACGAATGAAATAGCCTAACAAATAAAGACATATCCATGTCATGGATTAAACCACTAGCCTAAGGCCATTGGTCTGAAATGGTTGTCGTTTTATACGTCAATTGAACATGTTAATTGACATATACATTAAAAACAATAAATGTTATCCATAATGTTAGACTTACAAGCTGCTCTTTTGACTATCAGTTTTTATATTTGACAGAAACATTATTGCCATCAACCGACCCATGGCGATGCGACGCACGATGCAGGTTAGATGACACCAATATTATTTCGAGAAAACAAGTTCCCTTAGTTTTCTTTTTAGCTATACTGTTGCAAAACGAAAATATTTTTTTTTTGTATGCAGTTATCAGAGCTAGAATATTGAAATTAATTAGATTTTAAAAACGCAAAAAGCTCTTAAATGCAATCTTACATTTAATCTTACAAAACCAATGGTATCTTTGATGAGTTATCTAAAATATTCACTGATGTGGAGGAATTTCTATTCGGTGAGAGATAAAAATATAGGCTAAATCCAAAAATAGCAACTGTTTCGAAAGGCATGATTATTACAGATTATGCCTATATTAAGAGAAATATTAAAAACAACTGAAATAATTAGATGCCGTTCAAATAACACAATAACAACAATAATAATAACAATAAGAAGAAGAAGAAGAAGAAGAAGAAGAAGAAGAAGAAGAAGAAGAAGAAGAAGAAGAATCATCATTTATAGATGTATAAACGTATATATGAATAAAAATGAATAGGCCTAACTTGTATGCCTAACTCATAATAGCACATTTACCATTGGCCCATGAGTCTCTCCTCTCTTAATAATGTAATTCTCCTCATCAATACAGCAGGACACAAGATCGGTATACTGGCTGACATTGATAAATGATCCAAGCAGCCCACAGCAAACTAGACAAACGAATATATCCTTGAAAAATACAGCAATATCAACGAGTCTCATAATAAATCGATATATGAACGAATGTATCTCAATCCATGTTTTGTTTTAGGCTATAAGACCCAGCTTCAAATGTATTTTTTTCCCTTTTGCCGGGGGAGTGACATCATACCAACTTATTTGAAAATATATTAAATTCTCGAAGCTCCCACACTTATTTTTGTGGCATATGCCTATTGTTCTTTTAAAATGGTGTCTTGATAAAAACGACCGAGTGTGGCTTTGGGATTCAGAGTTGGCTATCTCAGTGTATTTCGAAAACTGGTCGGTCATCCATCATTCCTGCCAGCCTCAATCAATAAGAAACGGTCGTCCTATATCGTGCTATATCGACTAAAACTGTAACGTGACCTCATGTGTGAATACGAATTGTTCTTTGTTATTACGAAAACTTTTTTTTTACAAAGATATCAAATATTTAATAAATATCTACTATCGGTAGAGCACGAGGTAGCTAATATGCAAATATTGCCCAAACAGCAAACCAAAAACTATCCAACTGAATTAGGTCACAGTATCATATTATAGTATTAACTCAATATCTAACTTTTCTTTCTCTCTAAGGTGCTGAAAAAAGACTCCTGAGGTAAACTTTTAATATTAGTTTTTATTTTGGTATTTAGTGCAGAAACCTTTCCCTTCTTCCTGTGTGCTATAAAACTATTGTAATATGATCTAAATGGAAGTAGGTCCAGGATCCACCTTACCAGTATGAAGTCAACCCATCAGCTCTTTAGTCTGATTTCAGGAGAACACAGAACAATCCAAATCAAAACAGAGTAATAAAAAATATATGATATTCATTCAGTGCATGGGTAATAAAAGCATTTGGGCAACATTCAGAATACAAATAAAAAGAGGGCTTGGTTTTTTGTTGGGAGCTGGATGGAGCTGCAGTCTGCAGCATCGGAGACAAGCTCCAGGCTGCAGACTCTGAGGCAATCTCTCTCTCGCTCTCTTTCTCTCGTTCTCTCTGTTCCACAGCACATAGGGGTGGGATTAGTGATAAACTCTCACTCTATAAACTAATGATCACAAAGCGCAAACATGGATAAAACAGTTAAATGAAAAAGCACAAGTCTATACACCACAACAGTTATTCAAACTCTTCATAATGTTTTACGATATTCCAGTGGTTGTTTTCAAATGGGGTGTTCATAAGATGAAGTGTGTGTTTTTGTGTTAGTGTGTGTGTGTGTGTGCGGGCTGTGCCAATATATCTTGGGTAAAGACTAAAAGGTTCTTGTCCCCATGGTCCACCATTGTAGAAAAATAAATTAATAATTTAAAAAACAAAACAAAAAATTTGTCAAAATGTTGTTGAGGTCCTTTTAGCTTCCGTTGTTCATTCAGAAGTCTTTTTAATTTTGGAAGATTGTTGTTGTCTGCAAATGTTGTTGTTTTTGTTGTTGTTTATTAGTAGATCCCCCTCTTCCTCCAGGCATGATATTATTAAAGGTCAATGTGGGCAGGGTTTGTGCAGATGTGGGTGTGGTCCTCTATGCTCCAGTGGGGAGGTGAGGTGGGCGTAGTCCGATGACGGGTACAGGTGTGACTGGGGCGGAGTCACGCGCTCATTGGACCAAGTGGCAGGATTTTCCCTGAGCAAACCATGGAGGCCTGTAACACAAAGAAGAAGCCTGGGTCAGTCTCTTTTACAAACATACCCTAACACACTGCAAATACAGAACCTAAATCTTATAAGGTAAAGACAATGCTACACATGACAGAGCCAGATATAGGCCTTACAGCATGTACATACATTTGGACATTGCTGGTTCAGTGGTGTAATTCTTAAGGGATCTTTTAATAGACAAATGTTATGGCTCTGACTCCATTATGCATGGGATAACTGCATTTTACTGCAAAACAACCCCACATGGAACCCTTGGGTAAGTGTACAGCCATCACAATCAGCATACGGTCTCACCACAGATTAAAATAGGGGAGGAGAACAGCCTCCTGTATTATGCCATTACAGTAACCGGTCAATGATCATTCAATGAGAAATGATTGGATGAAATAGTCTCAAAATTATATTATTATTCAGCTTGAGTGAATAAGATATCTCTATGTGGACTGTATTATAAATTTAGGCGGTGCACCCTCGCTGCTATCACCATCATGCTCTTTGGACTTGATTAGCAAAATCAGGGAATTGTCGGGAAGGGAAAAGGAGCTGTGTTGGCGGAATTGGCGCCCGGTGAACATTGAGGCGAACACAGGACTCCCTATTTACATATAAAGAGCTCAATTAATCAAGGTAAGTGTCATTATAGCGTGGCTCATTGAGCAGTGGAGTGTGGGTGTTAAATAAAATCTGGTGAGCTCCAGTGCCTCCGGCAGGCGATACGTCTTGATTTGTGAACTGTCAGCAGGGCCAGAGAGCTGATAGGGCTGGAGGGGGACCGAGGGAGTTGAGAACCCCACACTTAATCAGATTGGGCCCCGAGAAGGAGAGGAGGATGGAGAGGAGAGAAACATTTAGAAAGAGAGAGAGATGGAATGGAGAGGGATCAAGGAACGATTGAGGAAGGGGGTGAGAAGGAGAGCAGATGAGTGAGAGAGGGTGAAACATGTAGAAAGAGAGAGAGAGAGATGAAGTGATGGAGAGGGATAGAGGAACAATGGAGGAGGGGGACTTGTGGGTGAAAAATTTAACAGGGGAGCGAGATTGAGGCAGTGTTTACTTCTCCATCTTCTTCTTCAGGCTTGCCTCGGTTGGAGAGGGTTTACATGTAGTGCCACTGACCATCCATCCCCATATTCATTCCCATTCCACCCATTGGTCCTGCAGAATGAGTGACAGAGAGGGGAACTAATTACATGGTGCAAACACAG
Source organism: Coregonus lavaretus (assembly GCF_964263955.1). Taxonomy (NCBI): domain Eukaryota; kingdom Metazoa; phylum Chordata; class Actinopteri; order Salmoniformes; family Salmonidae; genus Coregonus; species Coregonus lavaretus. The sequence continues at coordinate 7,119,808 of NC_140018.1, forward strand.
GTTTATATAACAATATACAATAATAACCCATGAATAGACAAACAGAACATAAACAGATTCTACGCTACATTGGTAGAAAGGAACAGATAACAGGGTGAGAATAAAGGTTGCTTAGTTACCACCAGGCCGAATCCCCAGGTGTTGCTGTCCATCGAGTACAAAGCCTCCCATTGGTTGCCCGTCAGGGCTGTATGCTGTCCCCTGGCCCACTGTGGATGTAACATAAACCAGACATGGGTCAGTATATACTACTAGATTATACTTTTATTTCTATGGGTGAGTATAGAGATATAATACTAGATTATAATTATATTTCTATGGGTCAGTATAGAGATATAATACTAGATTATAATTAAATTTCTATTGGTCAGTATAGAGATATAATACTAGATTATAATTATATTTCTATGGGTCAGTATAGAGATATAATACTAGATTATAATTATATTTCTATGGGTCAGTATAGAGATATAATACTAGATTATAATTATATTTTTATGGGTCAGTATGTGTCGAAGCCAAAAGACAGAAGAGATAAACCATTACAATAAAAGTGGCATTCAAAACATCCTTATCTACATTACAAAATCATGCAGTATAGTACAATTAAAAACATGACATGGGAAACATTGCCATTGTATCTTATTAATATAAACCAATTGAAATAGTGGTTTACCTGCTCTGTTAGACTGGTCAATCATAGGCTGTACTATTCTCCTCCTGGCGTTGATGAACCTGGAGAGGAAGAGAGAAGTGAGAGAGAATGGCGAGAAAATTCAAACCAACATGGAATGAGTCCATGAAGCTTCTCCTTGGTTTTAGATCTCCTTTGCATTTATCTCCCTGGTCTGCTTAAAGGAAAAGTCCACCCAAAAACTATCTTTTTGTATTTGTTTCATTAGTCCATTGTCCATCATATGATGCTAAATGCATCATACGGGCCAGATTTCTGTATTTTGAAAGTTAAATATCTTGAAAACTTGATTGTTGACATGCAAAACATTTTGGGACTATATCAACAACGGACTAATGAAACAAATAAAAATATATAGTGTTTGGGTGGAGTTTTCCTTAAAGATAACTATACACAATCAAACAGAATCTGACAATTTCCTACGCCAGTTTTACTAGCATTCCAATCTCTCGTGTCTTCAGGGATTAGGTTTATAATCAGTCTTATTCTTATTGACATGATCTGGGGTATTAGGAGACAGCCACATAGCTTACCAGATCTATTGATTTGGGTTTAGCCCCTTCAGCCTCAGGCTGTAATAAAGCTAAACGTTTGGCCAATTTCGGTCAGAGACATACCACTTTACCCAACAGGACAGACAGATAGGTAAGCTAAGCATTCGCCTGCTTTAATAAGTGTATTGAAGTAGAGCCATGAATAAAACTTATAGAATTCTTAACTCCTCGGGATTAGAGGTGCAGGTCTATGTAATTAGGTGTGTTGAGAACCCAATACACTTAAAGAAGACCCTACCATGGACTCTGGGATGGGGGAGGATTAATCGTGAGAAGCCAAAGTCATATCAATTATTCCAAACCTGACCCTGTGTAAGCTCCAAGTAAAACGATGCCTTTTAGATAAGACACCAGAAATGTATCCTCGAAACCAAATCCCAAACTCCCCTAAATATGTTCCTCTTTCCACTGTGATCATTACATTGGACCCCACCCCCCTTCCCAAAATGTGCTAAGCCATCTACAAAGGGGCCGAGTTGTCGGGCCTTAAAGATGCTTTAATCCATCATGTCATACATGTAAAATGAGGCTGAGGGATTGTGAAGGGGGGGAGAGCGGGGGGAGGGGAGGGGAGGGGAGGGGGAGGGCGGGGGAGGGGGGGGAGGGGGGAGGGGAGGGGGGGGAGGGGGGAGGGGAGGGGGAGGGTGGGGGAGGGGGGGGATACATCTCCCTGTTAATGTTTCAGAGTGTCCACCAGACGGTGAAGATAGATTGAGTATGTATAACACTTCCATTTTAGTTCCAATTCCAAAGAGCTGAGTTTAGAATGTGCTGGCTTCTCCAAAAACATGGCTGTAGCATAGATTTAGACAGGAGACAATGAGCCAGTCCTGGGAGGAGGTAAGAAGGAAAGAAGAAAAGGAAGAAAGAAAGGAGAGAATGAAGCACAAGGGTTAGGGTTAGCGTGGGGCCTTGGGGGTTAGCTACTCACCAGTTGTTCACTTGCAGGATGGTGAGGCCTGTGTCCTGTGCTAGCTGCTTCTTCTGTTCCTCTGAAGGGTAAGGGTGCTGTGGTAGATGGAGGACAGAAAAAACAACATCTTCAGTCAAAAAATAAATAAACACCCAGCTTGCATTCATTTAGAACGATCATGTCTAGACAGAAACACACCGCACATACGACCAGGGTCTTTCCATTCACACCCTAAGGGAAAGTCAAACTCAGGAAATGTAATCACGCCCAGTGACTGACTCACATCCACAGTGACCCTTGGCTAATATACACACAAGTCTATCTCTCTAGTTAGCATAAGCACAAGTGAACAACCAAGACTGACCACTGATTGGCCCCCAACCACTTTGGGCTCAAAGCGTGTGGCATTATTTGACATGATTTGACAAATGATCAGATGTGATACAAAGGAACACAATGGCCACCTTTGTTAGGGCCTGAATAGGGCCCGGCTCCTGTCCCCCTGTCTCCCTGTCCCCTGCCTCGCTGCTGGCGGTGTGTCAGAGGGAGGAGGGCGGCAGATTGCAGACAGAGTTTGCCCATTTACAGGGTACAGGGTGGTGGGCGCTGTCAGGGCCTCAGCCACCTCCTGTGGTCACCGGGTGAGGGATGAGCTCCCAAGCACATCATTTTTAAACAGGCCTTTCAGACACACACACACACACAGTCACACACAGAGCACACACACACAGGCGCACACAGAGCACACACAAACACACAGTCACACACAGAGCACACACACACACACAGTCACACACAGAGCACGCACACATGCACGCATACAAGCTCACAAGCGCATGCATGCACGCACGCACGAACACACACACACACACAAACACACAGCGCACACACAGACACACATAAACCGCAATGGTGGTGACAAAAGCCATTGTTGCCACAAGTGATCGTCATGGTCACCTCCCAGCTTGGTGGCTGACAGTCTAGTGACGGATGGCTCAGTGCTCCTCCCTCAACCCAGCAGAACCTCTCTGTCTTCCTAAATAAAACCTTCTGCTAATGTCTCCAGTCCAATCCAAAGAGTGTTGTCACATTGAGGCCTCGCTCCAATGTATAACCCTTATCAGGTATGCTACTTTACTCAGGTCACCTGTCATTGAGCTGTGGTTAAACAATACTTATTCCTTTGAGCTCCAATAGTGCCTCATGGTAGAACAAGAGCAGCTTTTTATAGCTGTATTTTTGCTAAATGCAGTGTATGTTTGTTGTAACTAATTCAATACATTGGCGTTAAGAGAGCTTCACAAAGATCTATCTCAATCAGCATGTAGGTGGAGGTCTTCAGACAGCATGGCTCGCATGGAAACCAACAGTTACTCTCTGGCCATGCTAATGGGAAAATAAGGAATCCTAGAATGAATCTAATGGGACAATAAGGAATCCTAGAATGAATCTAATGGGACAATAAGGAATCCTAGAATGAATCTAATGGGACAATAAGGAATCCTAGAATGAATCTAAATCTTCCACTGCTGCTTTCTCTGTACCTTTGTAGAGGAGGATCTTTAGAGTTCCTTCTCAGAACAGGGGCACAAAAGCTGAAGACTAAGACTATCTAGAGAAAGACCCCCTTTCCCCTCCTCAGACCCCAGCCTCGACGGTAAAGTCGGGACGAAACATAATCCGTCTCCTTTCACAATTCACACATGTTGCGATGGGACCATTCAGAGGACATTGAGGGACCAAAGTCCCCCTCACACCGTGTTCACGAGGCACATCCTTCCATGACTAACACTTGTGCTTAACCAGTAAGGCTGAAAAGAGACAGGGAACAGAGAGGGGATCATTCAATTAGCCCTCCTTTCCCTCTTATTTTTCTATCTGTCGATTCTAAAGGTTGTTAGAGGAAAGGATTCCTGCCTGTACAGGAGATGTGTGAGAGCTGTTCACCCAGGAAACAAATAAGGACATATGAAAACATCTAAGAGTTGGGAGAGGAGAAAGTAGAAAACCGGAGGAGGAGGAGGAGGAGGAGGAGGAGGAGGAGGAGGAGGAGGAGGAGGAGGAGGAGTTAGAGACAGTGACGCCGTCTATTGGGCCCGGAGATAAAAAGGTGAAACTTGATTGGTTGGAAGTCGTTGGACTGTCAGATAGTCCTTCTGAGCGTGAACAGAGGAGTTGCATTCTGGGAAAGTAGTCTATTCTGTTTTTGTAAAACGTAGTTCAGACGCTCAGTAAAGTGGTATCATTCCTAACAAGTGTTGTATGACGGAGAGGCTGCAGTTAGACAACATACACTACTTGTCTTTTTTACAGCACACTGTTCCCTAGAGCCACAATTACAGTTTTTCTTTACAAAGAAAACATCACAGGGAAAACCGTTCGGTGAAGGACTACAAAGCCACAGACCGAAGCCCCTGTGTTGGATGCAGTAACTTGTATTACTAATACCCCCAGGAGTACTTGGCCTACCCGCATGGGGAACGTGGGAAGATTCACAAGATACGTACAAAACATAGGCTTCATGGTTAAATGGATGACAGTCATGACAGGTTGCAAATGAGGGTGTACTTTGCGCAGAGCAAGACGTGATTGGGGTACATGAACCAAAACCACCCCAGTAATGGAGACTGGTTCGGGCTGGAGCTAGACGCTAGGTTGGGCATGCTGTCTTACTGTAAGGTGCTGGAAGAGCCACGCTCGCATGATATTGGTGGCCACTTTGGGGAAGATGCCTCTCTTCTTCTGCCTCTTCTTGTCCTGGTCGTCCTCGTCTCCTGTGCCCGGCGACGCCAGACTGTTGTCGAGGCCGTCTCCTGAGATAAGAGAACGGATATGTTAGGAGAACTCTTTGATTTAGACACATCACCTCCATTCACGTCACCTCCATTCACATGACCTCCATTCACACCACCTCCATTCGCCAGAGACACACACTGAAAGGGTAGCAGAGGTCTAGGGCATAGCAACAGCATAGCAACAGAAGATTCCACATCTTCACACATTTGCACCACCTCATCCACACTCTGCTACAGTTCTGGATAATGTAGAGGGTCATATACTGTAGTGACAGAGCTCAATAAAAAATTCTGAGCTATTAATTCAATCAGAGCTGCACGTTTGACATGAGTAATGACTGTTAGAGCAGGGCTGCACGTTTGACATTAAGTAATGACTGTTAGAGCCGTGGCCGGACACAATGTGCAGGCAGCAGCATTTTTATTCATACTGATCAAAAATATAAATGCAACATGCAACAATTTCAAAGATTTTACTGAGTTACAGTTCATAGAATGAAATCAGTCAATTGAAATACATGTATTAGGCCCAAATCTATGGATTTCACATGACTGGACAGGGGCACAGCATTAGCCCACACACTTGGGAACCAGGCCCACCCACTGGGGAGCCAGGCCCAGCCAATCAGAATATGTTTTTCCTCACAAAAGGGCTTTATTACAGACAGATCTCAAGACGATCCCACAGGAGAAGAAGCCAGATGTGGAGGTCCTGGGCTGGCGTGGTTATACGTGGTCTGTGGTTGTGAGGCCAGATGGACGCACTGCCAAATTCTCTAAAACGATGTTGGAGGCGGCTTATGGTAGAGAAATGAACATTACATTCTCTGGTAACAGCTCTGGTGGACATTCCTGCAGTCAGCATGCCAATTGCACGCTCCCTCAAAACTTGAGACATGTGTGACAAAACTGCACATTTTAGAGTGGCCTTTTATTGTCCGCAGCACATCTGTGTAATGATCATGCTGTTTAATCAGTGTCTTGATATGCCATACCTGTCAGGTGGATGTATTATCTTGGCAAAGGAGAAATGCTCACTAAGAGGGATGTAAACAAATGTGTGCACAAAATTTGAGAGAAATAAGCTTTTTGCAGCTCATGAAACATGGGACCAACACTTTACATGTTGCGTTCATATTTTTATAGACAAATGGTTTAGTTGTAGACAAAAAAGGAAGAAAAGTCACAATAACGAAAAGAACAGTTGTGACCTCATGGTTAAGGTATGACATCACAACAACATAACAAACCCCCTCACCTGTGAAGTTGAAAGCAGGGCTATGTGTGCTAAGGATGTTTGGATGGATGGAGGGGGGTGTTATGGGGCTGCGGGGTTGCGGTCATTCCCCCTCAAGCCCCCCAGTGACCCACCCTACCCCTTCCATCTTCACACCCCCCTCCAGTCTGTCTGTGTTGGATTGTCTGACTCACACTGTGACACACACACACACAGCCACATGCACACAGCATCTCTCTCCTACTGGCATTATTAGCCTGGCGTCCTCATTCGATTTCAATGGGAACCGTCGCACGGATCAAGGCTAGAAGGCTCCATTTTAAACTGAGATTTCCGCGGCTTCTGCCCCTGCCCTCGCTCCCCATTGCTCTCCATCACAGCACCCTCTGTGCACTCTCTCTCTCTCTCTCTTTCTCTCTCTCTGTCTCTTTCCTTCTCCCTCTCCACCATTAATTGTGCATCAGCCGAGATGATTTTCTTTTAACAGTGGTGGTTATTTTTCTTGCCCTCGGGGCAGAGATGCCTTGAAAGCCTGCCTGGAGGGCATGTGAATAATGCATCTGAGAAACTCCTCCCCGGAGGCGGGACTGGAACCCTACTTTTCATAAGATTTGCCCTGGCATGTCTTTTTGTTTTTGGGGATGCATCAATCAAAGGGGTTCTATATATGCACCCATAATCATGCATAAATATTTCAGCTAATGAATATTGACATTAAAAAGGATGAGTTGGACTGAGTGGGGTGGGTTGTGTGGGGGTGGGGAGGTGTTCTGACAGATGGTGTAGTCTAAGTCAAGGACATGACAGGGCAGGTTGTTTGGCCTCTATTCCTCACCCTCTCTATTTATAGATGTTATAACAAGCTGTTATAACAGTTTTCTTTTCTAAGTTGTCGGTCTTATGACTGATAGAAATTAGGTTTGTTGTAGGAAGAGAGTACTTGGAGGATGGTGTTGAAGAGATCTGTCGTTTCAGAGAGGACAGTTAATGTCCTGTCTCACAGGCTGGAAGAGACATTCTTTTCAGAAATGCCTTGAGTGGTGAAATAATCAATAAAAAAATGATACCTATCAATGATTAAACATTTGTTGATTTTAAATCATTAGTTATGTTTTTGAACCAAATAACTGAAAATAATGTAAGAGAGAAAAAGAAAAGAAAGAAAATGAGAGAAAGAATGAAAACCAGAACAACCAGAATGAACCAGAACAACCAGAATGAACCAGAATGAACCAGAACAACCAGAATGAACCAGAATGAACCAGAACAACCAAATTAACCAGAATTAACCAGAATGAACCAGAACAACCAGAATGAACCAGAACAACCAGAACAACCAGAACAACCAGAAGAACCAGAACAACCAGAATGAACCAGAATGAACCAGAACAGCCAGAACAACCAGAATTAATCAGAATGAGCCAGAATGAGCAAGAACAGCCAGAACAGCCAGAACAGCCAGAACAGCCACAATGAACCAGAATGAACCAGAACAACCAGGATGAACCAGAATGAACCAGAATGAATCAGAATGAACCAGAACAGCCAGAATTAACCAGAATTAACCAGAATGAACCAGAACAGCCAGAACAACCAGAACAGCCAGCACAACCAGAACAGCCAGAACAGCCAGAACAACCAGAACAACCAGAACAGCCAGAACAACCAGAACAACCAGAACAGCCAGAACAACCAGAATAGCCAGAACAACCAGAACTTCCAGAACAACCAGAACAGCCAGAATAGCCAGAACAGCCAGAAGTCACCAGCACGGCCTAATTATATTTCAAGAGCGTTAACCCCTCCTGGCCCCCCTCCTCCTCTCACCCCAACCCTCTCTTTTTTCCTGCTCCAGAGAGGGAAGGCCGCAGGGCAGATCCTCTGCTACGGTAATCGCTTCTGACTGTTCCCTGGCAACTCAGCCAATCTAACCAGTGTGACGGTGCACTACTCTCAAAATCGTACCCGTGGAACGCTCCTCCCGTGGCCTAGCCCCCTCGCCTGCCTGCCCCGCTCCCTCCCTCCCTCCCTGCCTCCCTCCCTGCCTGCCCTAGTGTCTGCACTCGTGACATGGGGGGGCCTGCTGCCGTGGGGAAGGCTAGAGTATTGCCTGGGGCGGGCTCTCTCTCTCTCTCTCTCTCTCTCTCTCTCAATTCAATTCAATTCTAATTCAATTCAAGGGCTTTACTGGCTTGGGAAACGTATGTTAACATTGCCAACGCAAGTGAAGTAGATAGTAAACAAAAGCGAAATAAACAATAAATTTTAACAGGAAACATTACACTCAGAAGTTCCAAAATAATAAAGACATTTCAAATGTCATATTGTGTATATATACAGTGTTGTAACAATGTACAAATAGTTAAAGTACAAATGGGAAAATAAATACACATAAATATGGGTTGTATTTACAGTGGTGTTTGTTCTTCACTGGTTGCCCTTTTCTTGTGGCAACAGGTCACAAATCTTGCTGCTGTGATGGCACACTGTGGTATTTCACCCAGTAGATAAGGGAGTTTATCAAAATTGGGTCTTTTTTTAAATTCTTTGTGGATCTGTGTAATCTGAGGGAAATATGTATCTCTATTATGGTCATACATTTGGCAGGAGGTAAGGAAGTGCAGCTCAGTTTCCACCTCATTTTGTGGGAAGTGTGCACATAGCCTGTCTTCTCTTGAGAGCCAGGTCTGCCTTTGGCGGCCTTTCTCAATAGCAAGGCTATGCTTACTGAGTCTCTACATAGTCAAAGCTTTCCTTAAATTTGGGTCAGTCACAGTGGTCAGGTATTCTGCCACTGTGTACTCTCTGTTTAGGGCCAAATAGCATTCTAGTTTGCTCTGTTTTTTTGTTAATTCTTTCCAAGGTGTCAAGTAATTATATTTTTGTTTTCTCATGATTTGGTTGGGTCTAATTGTGTTGTTGTCCCGGGGCTCTGTGGGGTCTGTTTGTGTTTGTGAACAGAGCCCCAGGACCAACTTACTTAGGGGACTCTTCTCCAAGTTCATGTCTCTGTAGGTGATGGATTGTTATGGAAGGTTTGGGAATCACTTCCTTTTAAGTGGTTATAGAATTTAACAGCTCTTTTCTGGATTTTTATAATTAGCAAGTATCGGCCTAATTCTGCTCTGCATGCATTATTTGGTGTTTTTCGTTGTACACAGAGGATATTTTTGCAGAATTCTGCATGCAGAGTCTCAATTTGATGTTTGTCCCATTTTGTGAATTATTGGTTGGTGAGCAGACCCCAGACTTCACAACCATAAAGGGCAATGGGTTCTATAACTGCTTCAAGTATTTTTAGCCAGATCCTATTTGGTATTTCACATTTTATGTTCCTTTTGATGGCATAGAAGGCCCTTCTTGCCTTGTCTCTCAGATCGTTCACAGCTTTGTGGAAGTTACCTGTGGCGCTGATGTTTAGGCCGAGGTATGTATCGTTTTTTGTGTGCTCTAGGGCAACGGTGTCTAGATGGAATTTGTATTTGTCGCCCTGGCAGCTGGAGCTTTTTTGGAACACCATTATTTTTGTTTCACTGAGATTTACTGTTAGGGCCCAGGTCTGGCAGAATCTGTGCAGAAGATCTAGGTGCTGCTGCAGGCCCTCCTTGGTTGGTGACAGAAGCACCAGATCAGCAGCAAACATTATACATTTTACTTCTGATTCTAGTAGGGTGAGGCCGGGTGCTGCAGAATGTTCTAGTGCCCTCGCCAATTCGTTGATATATATGTTGAACAGTGTGGGGCTTAAACTGCATCCCTGTCTCACCCCATGGACCTGTGGAAAGAAATGTGTGTGTTTTTTGCCAATTTTAACCGCACACTTGTTGTTTGTGTACATGTACATGTCTCTTTCGCTCTCTCTCTCTCTCCTTTTCTCTCTCTCATCAACAACATCAGAGACCAGTGCTCCTACGGTTAGGTATAAACTGGGACAACTAGATGAGGCAAGAGAATCCACATGATGACATCTCCATATCAGACAAAGTGCAGGGTGAGCTATTAGCAAACAGAACTGATCGCTGTATCCCGGCCTGCATCAGTGATGGGAACCCAGTGCAGCTTGCCTAATGAGCTCACCTGGACCTGATCCATCACCAATGACACTTCCCAGCCCCTCCTGTTATTACCCATGATGCACACTGCTAAATGGGAGCTGTTGTCTGGAAGCTTTCCAAGACACTGGGAATCCTATATTGATGTTGATGAATAGATCTAGAATCGTTCCCCCTATAGGCCTATATCCTATTGATTTTGAGTGGTGATTGGTAAGGGTTAGATTGAGATGAACACTTCTAGTTCTTGTGCCTCACTCCCTTGTTATTCGTGAGAACATCTTGTGACAGGTTAAATGGGGACATTAGCCTGCAGTGTCATTGGTATGTCACCACCAGCAGTTCTGGATTCCATCTTCGGTGGTATCCGGAGGAGACAAAAAGATGCACTGACTGCATCCTGTTTCCTCCCTCTCTGCATTGCCCTCTTTTTAAACGCTAGTGTACTGCGGCTTCACAGCAGCTAGCTCCCCTTGGGTTCCTTTCGTTTTTTATTTTTGACTTTGTGATGGACATTCCAAGCCCTGCCTCCCAAAAAACATTCCTAGGATAGCTCATCCCTTTTAGAACTGTCCCTGTGACCCATTTATCTGAGAGTCACTCTGGGGGAGGTGGAATCAAAGACATTCCCCTCTGCATATCACGCAGCTTACAAGAAAACAACCAAACACTGTATAAGCCAATGGGTTAGTGGTTAGCCATACGGCTAACATAGCCACAAAGCCATAACTACACCACCAACCAACCAACCAACCAACCACATATCAACTACCTGTGGTTGATACCACGTGGCAACCACACTAACCATGATGCTCCCCCATTAGATAAGACTGTAGGTTAACCATTTTAAGGCTTTTATCATTGGCCCAAACAACCACGACTAATGTCCATTAGGACAATAGGAGCTCCCTCATAGTAGGTACTTTGAAGAGCATCAGTAATCTCCTAGCCAGGCCTGCATTACTGACGGAAAGGCCCTGCTTTGGCCCCCAGTTCCCTTCCTATGTTAAAAGTGTTTACTTTCCTCATCCCCTTGAAAACAAGGGATGAAAACAAGGGATTAAAACAAGGGATAAAAAAGAGCAAAGAGGCCCCAGGAGGAGCAGGGGGAGCAGCAGGAGGTATAGGAGGAGTAGCAGGAGGAGCAGGGGGAGCAGCAGGAGGAGCAGGGGGAGCAGCAGGAGGAGCAGGAGGAGCAGGGGGAGCAGAAGGAGGAGCAGCAGGAGGAGCAGGGGGAGCAGCAGGAGGAGCAGGGGGAGCAGCAGGATGAGCAGGTGGAGCAGGCGGAGCAGCAGGAGGAGCAGGGGGAGCAGCAGGAGGAGCAGCAGGAGGAGCAGCAGGAGGAGCAGGAGGAGCAGGAGGAGCAGGGGAGCAGCAGGAGGAGCAGCAGGAGGAGCAGGAGGAGCAGGGGGAGTAGGGGGTAGGCAGGGCAGCATCAGATCCTGCTACCAGTCACTATGACTGGGCCTCTGATCATTCTGGGGCTTTTTCTCCCTTTGTTCCTCCATACATAAAGTGGCTCTGTCCTTCCCAGCTCCACGGCAGGGGGGATTGTGCTTCCCCAGCCTCTATGCATTCTCTACCCAGGTCAAAAGGTCAGGGAGGCATGGACTTTGGGTGTCCCCCCGCTGTTGTTTAAAAAATAAAAAATAAAAACTCTAGAGGAACCAAGGAAAAAGCCATTCACACCATGCTCTTCCCCTCTCTTTGCTGACAATACAAGTCATATAGTCAGTGTTACTGTGTTCGGGCATACAATGACATTAAACATGCCATGGATATTAGGCTAAGTGAAATTCATTGAACATGTTTTTCAGATAGTTAGGATAAGTGAAGAAACTGTGGTAAAATCAGAACTTAATATTTTTTTCTGACTGTCCTTTCATCCTCTGAACTGCTCTTGTCTTGCAAAGCATCCTCCCATTGTTTAGCTCAATGCTCTGTTATTGATGCCTGATGGGCAGAGGGTGGTAAGTTGCTTTGAAATATTCTATTTTTACTGTGGCCGTAGGAGAGAAAAACAAAAACAAGTGGTAAAACCCTTACAGCCTCCACTGAGCTCATCACAGGCAAAATGAACAGCCGCCACACGGACAGAAAACCAAGTAGGCTATTATACAACAATACTGGACACAATCATGCAAAACCAGTAATTGGCAATAATGACCCTTATCATATCAGATTAAACTTTTGAATTTTATCACCTGACCTGGATAGGTGATAAAACTACAAAGTCACCATCAAAACCCAGTAAACTATCTGTTGATTCAGCAACAACCTCTTATCTCAACTTCATCTGAATGATAAGGATAGAGCAACGATAACTGCTTATCATTCGGATCTTTGGAGAGGCTAAGTTTGATCTACAGCCGACAAGTAGAGAAAATACCATTGCCTTTGTATGAGGTCAGCACTGAGGAAAACCTTTGATATGGAATAGAGTCTAAAGAGAAGCTATGGGTCTCTTACCGAGTTCACTGCTGTTGTCCCCACTCTGGGAGACGTGGCCCCCACTGGAGGGCCCAGGGGTGCCCACGGAGGGCGTGGAGTGAGCGTCATCCAGGTCTCTCCAGGACGCTGGGTTCTGGGGTCCACAGAGAGGGTCATCGGGTCATCAACATATCCCCCATCCCGGCCACACAACATCAGAGGAGAGAGAGAGAGAGAGAGAGAGAGAGAGAGAGAGAGAGAGAGAGAGAGAGAGAGAGAGAGAGAGAGAGAGAGAGAGAGAGAGAGAGAGAGAGAGAGAGAGAGAGAGAGAGAGAGAGAGAGAGAGAGAGAGAGAGACAGAGAGACAGAGAGACAGAGAGAGAGACAGAGAGAGAGAGAGAGAGAAGAGAGATCACATTAGAGAACAGTGGATACAGTATACCATTACTCAACATCAATGTAACTCCCTAACACGCACACACACACACACACACACACACACACACACACACACACACACACACACACACACACAAACCCAGCCGATATACCACAGTGCACAATATTGAACAACATGACCATGTCGTCAATAAGAAAATAGAACATGTCCTAACAATCCATAATCCAATAACCCCAAAATCAAAGTTACCATTTTCCCTGAGACTGAGACGGCGCCAAGAAAAGAACTAACAAAAAACGTTAAAGCTGATATTCAGCTACACTAGCTAATCCTGTAGAACCAAACCAATCAGCACCAGAGCTCCAGCAACACTTCTTCCTATCCTCTATCCTCCGGTGTCTTGACTGATTATGAAGCCCAGTGGTCTCTCTGAACACCTATTTATTGGGCTATATAGACACAGGGACCAGGGTACTTAGACAATCTAAAGCTGAGGGCCAAACAGCAGAGCAACCTCTTCAGCCTCTTGGCGTCAGCTGTTCGCCGGATGGCGCTCAGATGAAGAGCTCAGCCAACGACAAGAATAATCATGGCAACAATGGCAGCGCAGTGTGAATGAGGCCTCTCATCGAGCTCGACGAGCAGGCCCCCTTTTCCATCCCAAAACACAGTAATTACAAAGCTGTTTGTGTGACGTCCCCATTCAAAGTTCCATGTGTTTTCACGTTTATCAAGCTAATGAAGGCGGTTCTATACTCAATCACACCCCAGCTGTTAAGAAGACATTAATTACTGATACAGTGAGGTCTCTCCTTCTATAAAATGTATCTTAGAAACTGAGATCCATGAAGGTAGAGAAGTTAAGATAATACAAATAAATCAACTGATGACATCATAACTGATTTCAACTGATCTTCAATCACAGTAGAAATTGTCGTATCAGCTAGCTGGTTAAGCTGACTGAAATTGCAATTTTTCAAGCCAGTCGTCCCTTAACTTAGATGAGTCTTCTTACTCTGTAAGTTTATGATATAAACATGGATACTGAGTAGCTCTCTCTTGGATATAGGCTGGGTTGTGGACTCACTCTAATAGGGATATGAGCTCACATTTCCAAAAGAGAGGCGGAGTTGGTGTGTCACGAAGAGAAGCATTGTCAGGCCGACATACTGTACGTACTTGCCCTCATTGTGAGGTTTACCTGCCTTCAATTTAGAAATAGAATTAGTAAACTCCAGAAGATTTTTCATTAACTTCTCACACGTACACTAGTTACTTTTAGTCTCACAATTCAGACAGTTGTTACCGAAATAATGCAGATGTAAAAGACTGGAAATGGAGGCTGAAGTTGCCTTCACAACCACTAATCAACACAGCTACACAAACAGCTGTTGTTCTTTTCAAACATGAAGTAGGCCCAACATAAAGAGTGGTTGGCATTCACATACACCGTTCTGCGTGTGTATTGCATCTGTCCTTACACCACAGGAGGCTGGTGAGGGGAGGACTGCTCATAATAATAGCTGAAATGGAGTAAAGGGAGTGGCATCAAACACATGGAAACCACATGTTTAATGTGTTTACGTAAAATGTAGGAAGCATGACTGTAAGTCTGTTTGGATAAAAGTGTCTGCTAAATGGCGTATATTATTATCATATTACAAAGACGTTCACATACACTGTTCTGCATGTGCCCTAACACCCAGAGAAGTTCAGCCCGTACATAATGCATTGGACAAAAGGTGAACTGGATCACAGGACGGCCAGCAGCAGAATGTCCTGTCAGATAAGTGAACCTTGAACAATGTTCACAATACATACAAAGTGTGTTTGTGTCTACAACCACTGAATGAAGAAAATGCAACACCACCTAAAAATGTGAATGCAATGGAATGAAATGTGGACAGAAGACAGAATTTCATCTGGTAGTCATAAGAGGCTTACTTCTGATAAACCTACTTAGTATACAGGACAGCAATCTAATATGAGGAATCTCCCCAACTCAAAGTTCCTGCCATTGCTCCAGTATCATAGGGTTATTAAGGAACCATGCCATCTGAATTGACATGTGACAGGGGGGAGGAGAAAGAGCCCGTGTAGAGGGCACCCTATAGGCCCATGGATTGACAAAGACCCTCCTCTTTACCGATAATAGTAATCCAATTGGTTTAGCGTTCAAGTGTAATATCAAACGCTAGTCCTCAGAGCCCTCTAAGAAGGGAGGGAGAGGGGAAAGACCCAACAGGACACATCCAGCTGTACTCTTCATCATGCAGACCCCATCCTCATCATCAACACCACCATCATCATCATCACCACCATCATTAACATGATTCTCATCATCATCACCATCATAATCATCATAAATCTTAATTGATCTATTACTAATATATTAGCTGAAATTAAAAACATAAAAAATGCAATTAAGGAAATAATATAAACTAATATAAAATGTGCTTCCTAATAAGCACACATTGTCATCTAATTGTCATTCTCTCTCTGATGAACAGATAATGTAGATTATTTCTACAATAGAGCTGAAGGGGAAGTACCCTCTCTCATTCCTCCTCTTGTTAAGAAGACATGAGAGCTCTACGAAACTTCCCTCAGTACACAACACCCTTAACAAGGCTGGACAAAATTAAATGGGAACACACATGAATTAAGGGACTGATTTTGCTGACATTTATGTGCATTCAATTACTTTTTGTTGATAGGTTATTAATACAATAATTGTTTAATAGTTACCAGTAAATTAAATGTGAGACCTTTATTTTAAAAACTGCTGATTCAATTTCTTATCTATTAAACTGACTCACAATTATGCTAAATTGCCCACGATCTTGAAATTATAGTTTGTACATCCTAAACACCATGCTTTTAGCAGCACCCCTTGCCAAAATTAGCACTAATATGTCATTTCGAAACCTAGACACTCACGTGATCTGCTAGATTTGCGGAAGATCCCGTCAGGTCATCTAAATCGGATTTGCAGCCATCTCGATCGTCTATGACCAAGTCGATGGGCATTTTGCCTTTCAAACAACTGATGTACCGATGGCAGAAATTGTCGCAGAGCTCATGCACCTATTCAATGAAAATGTGTGTTAGCAGCACCCTTACAAGACCTCGGTGCAGCAGCCTAGGCAATGCTTAGGCCTATGTGACTTAGAGTAAAATATTACATTTCAAGAAGTTAAAACTGTGCTGTTATGAATGATTGTATAACGTTCTTACAAAAATATATAATAACAAAAAAAAAGCAAAGATTTACAATAAAACATAATTTACCTTCTCTAATTCTAAAAGATGAAATCGTAATACTTGAATAGCTTGGATCATCTGGAAAAAAAAGAAAATATAACATTTAGGATTTAGTCATGCTGACACGTTTTCCCTCAAATGAATAGTAACTAGGCCTATGTAATAACAACATAAATGAATGAATGCACACTGCAGGCCTATACAGTAAAGTAGTCATATGTTACAGTATGTTACATGACTTAAAACAATGTATTTCCTTATTCAAATGGATGCTTTAGCACAGAACTGGTTCCTAGACAGTCCCTGCTTTGGGGATGCCCAAGGCAAGGACCTCCGCGGCTTGCCGCTGCAGAGGAGCAGAATAGGCCTTTGACTACGACTCGTCTGCGTTTCCTGTTGCACCTTCTATGGAACGTTCTGAATGTTCTTGTTGTATTCAAACAAAGTGAACTCAAACAAGCCCATATCACACGATTTATCCAGCTGCGCAATTGATGCGTAAAAGGTGGACATTTAATTTAATTGGCTTACCAAGTTGTCTACCTCTTGATTCGATGAAAATAACGGTTTTTCTGCACGTATCTATAGAGAAAACATCATATTAGTCTATTGTCTGTATACAGCAATCAATCAGTCAGTCCATCAATAGATCAATCAAACAGGCAAGCAATCAATCAATCCATCTATCCGTCCATCAATTATCAAACATAAATAAATTAAGGAAAATATGTTGAACGTTTAAAAGCACAGATAAAGGGTATAAAAAACCCTATTCCTATCGTTATCTATATTTTAGGTCATAAAAACGGGGCATATCATAAACCACAAGTACCTGTTTTGCAAAGACAGCGATGTCTTCATTGAAGGAGTCTGAGGAGCAAACATCGCCGCCCGCTACTCCAGGCTCCCTCGGCGTGCAGGTCGCCAACTCACACTTCTCAAACACCAGGGCGAGCAGAGGGAACAACGGGTGACTGCATCATGATGCAGACAAAACATCAACATCAATTAGACCAGGAATGTTATATAAACATTTTGTTTAAGTGGACTGCATTGTATTTGAGGTTTCATGATCCGTGTCTTGTATTTGTTTATAGCCTAGCATAGCTGATAAATGTGAAGTGTCTCCCCTCAGAATAAGGGCCACAATCTTGAGATGCGTGCATCCGCGTAAAACACATTATTTGCTCAAAATGTGCAATTGACATACATTCGATTTACGCACGTAGCCTAGTCAAGTTAGGATTTGGTTCTAATTTCTCTAAGTATCAATAAATACTCTAATAACTTCTAAATGTAACGAGTATAGGTATAACAAGAATAGGAAAACCTAGTAGACAAAAAGGTGGAATATTTCTGATGCGCACCCATAGATTTGATCTTTGTCTCTTTTTAGTGCGTCGTTGACCACGCTGCCCATGCTGGGCATGATGTTGTGGGGTGCGTGGGCTCCATAGTGCTGGGTTGGATGTGCAGGCGGACCATGGTTCAGGTGGTGGACTTGCGGAAGCGGCCGAGGAGCATGCGGGTCTCCATACATGGACGCCGGGAGTCCAACTCCGTCCATTCCAACACCATAGTGGGACAGCTCATCGTACTGGATGGAGAAAGACAGAGGTAAATGTGAGAAACTCGTGGACACTGTTGGTATGCTTCTATCACGGACATATCGTAGGATACAGACATCGCCCAAAACACAAGCCTTTACGCATGATAATGACAGTGAACATTAATTTAATCAAATTCCCCATGGATGGAAAACAGAACAACTAATCTAATACAGGGTGCAGACTGCTTAGAAATATCAACTTGTAGGCTACTTGTATGTGGAGAGTTGAGATGTTCTCAGCCTGTCCAGATTACTTATGGGTATTCCAAAAGGAAATTGCAAAGTTCAGTTCGATTAATATGTGGCAGGCGTTTAAAGTCAACTAAGAGATTGTACATTGCAAGTGCACTAAGCCCTACCCTTTGAGCCATCGACATGCGCTTGTCTTGGAGATAAAGAGGTAAGAAACAGGTACTATGTCAGTCCGCAGAGAAGGTGGTCAGGTACTGTGTCAGTCCGCAGAGGGTGGTCAGGTACAGTGTCAGTCCGCAGAGAAGGTGGTGTATCAAATTGATGCCTTTTACATCCAGTTGAGAATTATAATCCGCAGTGGCAATAAAGAAGAAACCCGCAACAAGGTGAAGATGTGTATTTTTCAACAAGAAAAAAAATATTGCAATAGCCTAAATGGAAAAATCACCATAACGGATAAGACCAACTAGAACCTTCGGTTAAAAGTTGTTTCCAAAAAGCGCATCGGACAACGCACATGTATCGGTCCTGCTGTCAATCACTGAGACCGGTTGTCAAGGTAATCTAAATATGGTGTACAGAGATTATTAGTTCCAGAAGGCAGTCTATTCCTCCAACGCACCGCTTTTGAATTAAATCTAATAAGAAAGAACGTCCGAGGATAAACACACTATATCGATGCGTCGGTCCTCGTGGCCATTTCCTCCCGCTCTGAAATGTGAGGGTGTCAGCGAATGTTAGCAGGTTGGCTGTGAGCGCGCTTATAGGATAGACTGGCTCCACTGATCAGCGGGAGAAGGTGATGACAGAACCCGGAAAGAGGGAGGGTGCAACCAGTCCCATACTGCTAAATAAAGGGGGATTGGAGCAATGCCTGTGACACGCCAGCGAATGTTGTTTGCATTGGATAAGGGAGAGGGTGACGCAAAATAACAGTCACCAAGAAAATAATTTGGTAGATGGCAATTCAACACTAACTCTTCCCCTTTAACGTTACCGTCAAGAAAACTGCATTTGTTTGCTTAAATGACCTAACTTGCCCAACTATCTGATGCTTTAACGCAAGGGTTCTGGCGCAAAAGCCTTGAGATGGGAAAAGTGCAGTCTTGAGAAGAGGTGAGAATGATAACCCTAAGGGTTTGGAGTATGGTAAAAAGGACAATTATTTCCCCCTTTCTGTAGTTATGATCCAGGTAAAATCATAGGCTTACATTAGGCTATGTCATGCATAGCATAGCCTATGGATAGGCACAAAAACAGGAGTTGAATTTCTGCGCAAATAGCCTCACCAATGAGCCTTGACATATTTTTTATATGGCATACTTTTAGCCTATATTTAAAATAATTTGGGCACATATTTTGTTTTTTATGACAGATCTGGGTGCCTTGAAGTAGGCCTGCTGGTCGCGCGCCTGGTTTGGATAACAGTGCAGTTAACATAGTTTACACTAACAGACACTGTATACAGTGGTCATCGTATTGTGTCTGAGAATGTGGGAATGCTTGTGGGAATGCTGTAGGCGTGTTGGCTCGAATTCTCCCAGTCTCTCGGCGTTCCCTTCCTTGACATGGACACCCTACACTCTTAGAAAAAAGGGTTCATTGGAGTCCTATATATAGACCCTTTAGGGGTTCCACGTGAAGCAAGCGAAATAACATGTTTTGGTTATGTAGAACCTTTTTTTCTATTAAAGTAGGCAAAATAAATGCCTACTAGATTTTTTCGAACAAGACTTGCCTTCTGGACCAACAACATGCGCATCAAGGAATTTATGTGGTTTACAGAGAGATACTGGACAGATAAAGATAGATATCCTTATGATTTTGTTGTGACAAATGTCTGAAATACATTATGAAACATCCTGATTTGAAGGTAAGGTGTAGTCCAAGTTAAAATGATTTGGACATGAACATGGGCAGTTATGAAATGCATTTATACATAATTATAAACTATTATTCACATAAAAGGAAGATAGTTGATTTTACAAGGCTAATAATAGGCATATCTTCTAATACTTTTTTTACTTGACTGCAGGGAGGAAATAATTAACGTTTTTGAAGAACAGGAAAAGTAAAGATAGTAGATAGGTTTATAATTACTGTAAATTAAATGTGCATTTTGTGATAGTCAAGAATTTACTTTAGAATAAAAAAAAATCCTGGAAAAACAGTATATACAAACCCAAATAACAAAATATAAATATTCGCTCCATTATTAGATTGCAATAAAGAACAGATCTATATTTTTATTCAAATTAAATAAATTACATGTAAATATAGTCCATTGGAGTAAAACAAACTCGACATAATGACATCGTATGGCCTAACCCATCTTGTTCCACCCCTGAAGCTTATGGAGAGAGGAATTTGTTTGATTCCGATGTTTAAAAACAACAGCAGCTTGGCAACGACCACATTTCTTCGAATGTTTGTTTAAAACGGTTCATATGCGGAATACAAAAATAAAACTTCGGATCTTGGTAAATCTGTTCCCTCTTCGCTCTCCTGCAGGCTTACAGTTCGGGTAAGTATAGCCTACCTAGCCTACCAAAATAATTGGTTCGGGTCAACAAGAACACTACCTCACTTCACTGACATATGATATCAGACCCTCCACTTAAAAAATGTAAGCCTGAGTGCCTATAGCTGTCTGAAGATCTGTAGGTTAGTCTTATGGCTACCAACTCAAGGCCTAGTTTAACAGACGATTTGACTCTTCTGTAGGCTACTCCAATTTCAATGTAACGTTAGAGAATAATGGGAGTGACATCACTGATAAACCTGCCCTAACTTCTGAAGATGACACCTTATGAAACCAATTGGATCTGAAATGGTTACGAAGTTACTGAATTCCATTGCCATTTAGCGGCTCGAGGAAATGAGCCTCCCGACCTTTGTGATTGAACAATATTTTGTTTTAAAATTGTATATTTTTTTGGTTTATATAGACCTATAACAACATATTATGTGTAATTAATATTATCCATAACCTTATTGAAAAACTTAAAAAAATACAGTCTACCAAGCAAAATATTTTTGTTTATTTAATTAATATTGCATAATTTTACCTTAACTTTGATTGAAATTGACAAGCTACTTTGAGATAAACTTACAGAAATTGAAATAAAATGAAAAAAACTACTCACTTTTATCTTCATCATTACAAACACAACGAGGAAGAAAAATATAGCCTTAATCATGTGGTCATTTCTTTTTGCCAAAAAATAAACTTAATTTATAATTTTTTATGTGTAAAAAAAATCTTACACACTGACCTTTGATATTCTATGCTGGTGAATTATCAAAGGCATATATTTGAATTATAAATACCCTAACTATACAGAAATAAGCAAAACATGCATCATGCCTGGGGCTAAATTCTCCCATTGCACATTATTTCCTACTACTGTCCTCCATTTCCTCTGCTCCCAATTTCTCCTCCTTTGTGTTTACCTTCCCCCTCCCACCCTCTCGCCCAGCCAGTGATCTGAATGCAGGCTGATATGCCTGTCTTAAATGTAATAAATTACCATCTTCCCAGTGTCTGAGCATCCTCCAACCTTCCACCATGCAGAAAGCAGGACCACGGCCCACGGCCCACCACCATCGCCCCGCGCCTCCCCCTATTCACCCCACATTCACCCCCCGCCCTGGTCTGCCTCTGTCACCCACCATCCTGTGCCCCAGTGAGAATCATTAGCAATGTCAGGACTGGACAGGGAAAGGGGGATACCTAGTCAGTTGTACAACTGAATGCGTTCAACTGAAATGTGTCTTCCGCATTTAACCCAACTACTCTGAATCAGAGAGGTGCGGAGTGCTGCCTTAATCGACGTCCACGTCTTCGGCGCCTGGGGAACAGTGGGTTAACTGCCTTGCTCAGGGGCAGAACGGCATATTTTTATGTACCTTGTCAACTCAGGGATTCGATCCAGCAACCTTTCGGTTACTGGCCCAACGCTCCTACCCACCAGGCTACCTGCCGCCGGAAAGGAGACCAGCAGGGGGTGGGGTGTGTGTGTGTGTGTGTGTGTGTTTTTACTGACATGCATGTGTATGTGTGTGTATGCTTGCATGCAAGTCTGTGTGAGGCAGGGTAGTGGAATGGAAAGCAGTGGTGTGTGTAGAGAGAGAGCGAGAGATGGAGAGAGGGTGGGTGATAAATGGTAAACAGTATGCATGTGACAGGTCTCAATGTCTGGCTGAGAGGAGCTGTTAGTGGAGCTGTGGAGCTGTGTGTGGAGCTGTGGAGCTGTTAGTGGAGCTGTGGAGCTGTGTGTGGAGCTGTGGAGCTGTTAGTGGAGCTGTGGAGCTGTGTGTGGAGCTGTGGGGCTGTGTGTGGAGCAGGGTGTGAATCAGTGTGTGGAGCAGTGTGTGGAGCAGTGTGTGGGGCTGTGTGTGGAGCAGTGGAACTGTGTGTGGAGCTGTGGAACTGTGTGTGGAGCTTTGTGTGGAGCTGTGGGGCTATGTGTGGAGCTATGTGTGGAGCTGTGTGTGGGGCTGTGGGGCTGTGTGTGGAGCAGTGGAGGTGTGTGTGGGGCTGTGGGGCTGTGTGTGGGGCTGTGGGGCTGTGTGTGGAGCTATGTGTGGAGCTGTGTGTGGAGCTGTGGGGCTGTGTGTGGAGCTGTGGGGCTGTGGGGCTGTGTGTGGAGCTATGTGTGGGGCTGTGTGTGGGGCTGTGGGGCTGTGGGGCTGTGTGTGGAGCTGTGGGGCTGTGTGTGGAGCTATGTGTGGGGCTGTGTGTGGGGCTGTGGGGCTGTGGGGCTGTGTGTGGAGCTGTGGGGCTGTGTGTGGAGCTATGTGTGGAGCTGTGTGTGGGGCTGTGGGGCTGTGTGTGGAGCAGTGGAGGTGTGTGTGGGGCTGTGGGGCTGTGTGTGGGGCTGTGGGGCTGTGTGTGGAGCAGTGGAGGTGTGTGTGGGGCTGTGGAGCTGTGTGTGGGGCTGTGGGGCTGTGTGTGGGGCTGTGGGGCTGTGTGTGGAGCAGTGGAGCTGTGTGTGGGGCTGTGGGGCTGTGTGTGGAGCTGTGGGGCTGTGTGTGGAGCTATGTGTGGAGCTGTGTGTGGGGCTGTGGGGCTGTGTGTGGAGCAGTGGAGGTGTGTGTGGGGCTGTGGGGCTGTGTGTGGGGCTGTGGGGCTGTGTGTGGAGCAGTGGAGGTGTGTGTGGGGCTGTGGAGCTGTGTGTGGGGCTGTGGGGCTGTGTGTGGGGCTGTGGGGCTGTGTGTGGAGCTATGTGTGGAGCTGTGTGTGGAGCTGTGGGGCTGTGTGTGGAGCTATGTGTGGGGCTGTGTGTGGGGCTATGGGGCTGTGTGTGGAGCTATGTGTGGAGCTGTGTGTGGGGCTGTGGGGCTGTTTTTGGAGCAGTGGAGGTGTGTGTGGGGCTGTGGGGCTGTGTGTGGGGCTGTGGGGCTGTGTGTGGGGCTGTGGGGCTGTGTGTGGGGCTGTGGGGCTGTGTGTGGAGCAGTGGAAGTGGGTGTGGGGCTGTGGAGCTGTGTGTGGGGCTGTGGGGCTGTGTGTGGGGCTGTGGGGCTGTGTGTGGAGCAGTGGAGCTGTGTGTGGGGCTGTGGGGCTGTGTGTGGGGCTGTGGGGCTGTGTGTGGGGCTGTGGAGCTGTGTGTGGGGCTGTGGGGCTGTGTGTTGGGCTGTGGGGCTGTGGGGCTGTGTGTGGGGCTGTGGGGCTGTGTGTGGGGCTGTGGAGCTGTGTGTGGGGCTGTGGAGCAGTGGAGCTGTGTGTGGGGCTGTGTGTGGGGCTTTGGGGCTGTGTGTGGGGCTGTGGGGCTGTGGGGCTGTGTGTGGGGCTTTGGGGCTGTGTGTGGAGCAGTGGAGCTGTGTGTGGAGGTATGGAGGTGTGTGTGGAGGTGTGTGTGGCGAGGAGAGATGCTGATGTGTGGATATATTTGGATACGTTAACGACCTCCTTGTTAAAGCATGCTGAACATATAAAGAGGTCAAGCATGAAGACTGGACGAATAAAACCACATTGTTTGTTTAGGGTTTCTTTAATATGAATTTATATGCATCGATACACAAATATTAGTAGCCTAACTATACAGTAGATTTTCTTTAAATAATATGCTATCAAAGGCGAAGAGTTGCTTATAAATCACCGAACCGATTGTGAACAGTCAGCATGGCTTCTCCCATGATACAACGCACCAATAAGGCCAGCCCTCTAAGGGGTTAACACATTATTTGCATGCCACGACATCTGATTATCAAAGAGCACTCAGTGGGACTGAAAATATGACCTATTGTGTTGCTTCAATCTGTTACAACACACCATTCCACACAGTACATATATTTTGCAGTGTCTGCATGTGAATAGGTCAGGGTGAAGGTAGAGTTCCCACTAACCAGAAATCCAGACCATACCTATTATAAATCCCAGGCCTAATGCAGCCCATTCATTTCATTAATCATTCTTCTAATCAATCCCATGGATGCCATTAGTCATTAAAGCAAAGCCTCGACACACTCTGTCCTCACATCTTACTTCAACTACATCGCTAGAGGAGATGGGAGAACCCTAAGGACTGTGTGTGTGTGTGTGTGTGTGTGAGAGAGAGAGAGAGAGCTTGAGTGTGTATGTGTATGTTTGTGTGAGTTTCTTTGTGAGTGTGTGTATTCGCGAGAGTGTCTGTGTGTATTCATGAGTGTGTGTGGTGTGTATGCGTATGTGAGTGTGTGCATGCTCACATGTGTATGAGCCAGAAACAGCCTAGGGGAGTCGGACATTACAGGATGAATGAAGGGATGTGGGGTTGTGGTGCCTCAGAGACATTACTTGACGAATGAAGGGATGTTGGCTCGTGGTGCCTGAGAGACATTACTGGCTGAATGAAGGGATTTGGGGTTGTGGTGACTGAGAAACAGTTCTGGCAGAATGAAGGGATGTGAGGTTGTTTTGCCTCAGAGACATTACTGGTTGAATGAAGGGATGTGGGGTTGTTTTGCCTCAGAGACATTACTGACTGAATGAAGGGATGTGGGGTTGTGGTGCCTCAGAGACTGTACTGGCTGAATGACCAGATGTGGGGTTGTGGTGGCTAAGGACATTACTTGCTGAATGAAGGGATGTGGGGTTGTGGTGCCTCAGAGACATTACTGGCTAAATTAAGGGATATGGGGTTGTGGTGCCTCACAGACATTACTGGCTGAATGAAGGAATGTAGGGTTGTGGTGCCTCAGAGACATTACTGGCTGAATTAAGGGATGTGGGGTTGTGGTGCCTGATATACTTTACTGGCTGAATGAAATGATGTGGGTTGTGGGCCGCAGAGACATTACTGGCTGAATAAAGGGATGTGAGGTTGTGGTGACTGACAGACAGTACTGGCAGGATGAAGGGATGTTGTGTCGTGGTGCCTGAGATACATTACTGGCTGAAAGCAGGGTTCTGGGGTTGTGGTGCCTCAGAGACATTACTGGCTGAGTGAAAGGATGTGGGGTTGTGGTGCCTCAGTGACATTACTGGCTGAGTGAAAGGATGTGGGGTTGTGGTGCCTCAGTGACATTACTGGCTGAATGAAGGGATGTGGGGTTGTGGTGCCTCAGAGACATTACTGGCTGAGTGAAAGGATGTGGGGTTGTGGTGCCTCAGTGACATTACTGGCTGAATGAAGGGATGTGGAGTTGTGGTGCCTCAGAGAATTTACTGACTGAATGAAGTGAAATGGGGTTGTGGAGCTTCAGAGACATTACTGGCTGAATGAAGGGATGTGGAGTTGTGGTGCCTCAGAGAATTTACTGACTGAATGAAGTGAAATGGGGTTGTGGAGCTTCAGAGACATTACTGGCTGAATGAAGGGATGTGGAGTTGTGGTGCCTCAGAGAATTTACTGACTGAATGAAGTGAAATGGGGTTGTGGAGCTTCAGAGACATTACTGGCTGAATGAAGGGATGTGGGGTTGTGCTATCTCAGACACAGTACTGGCTGAATGAAGAGATGTGGGGTTGTGGTGCCTCAGAGACATTACTGGCTGAATGAAGGGATGTGGGGTTGTGGGGCTTCAGAGACATTACTGATTGAATGAAGTGATGTGGGGTTGTGGTGCATGAGAGACATTACTGGCTGAATGAATGGATTTGGGGTTCTGGTGTCAGAGTAATATATCTGGCTGAATGATGGGATGTGGCGTTGTTGTGCCTCAGAGAATTTACTGACTGAATGAAGGGATGTGTGGTTGGATGTGTTGTTACGTAGAGGTTATTATATTATTAAATAGAGGTCATTATATTATTATATAGACGTCATTATATTATTATATAGAAGTCATTATATTATTATATAGAGGTCATTATATTATTACATAGAGGTCACTATATTATTACATTGAGATCATTATATAATTACATAGAGGTCATTATATTATTATATAGAGGTCATTATATTATTACATAGAGGTCATTATATTATTACATAGAGGTCATTATATTATTACACAGAGGTCATTATATTATTATATAGAGGTCATTATATTATTACATTGAGATCATTATCTAATTACATAGAGGTCATTATATTATTATATAGAGGTCACTATATTATTACATAGAGGTCATTATATTTTTACATAGAGGTCATTATATTATTACATAGAGGTCATTATATTATTACATAGAGGTCATTATATTATTACACAGAGGTCATTATATTATTATATAGAGGTCATTATATTATTACACAGAGGTCATTATATTATTATATAGAGGTCATTATATTATTATATAGAGGTCACTATATTATTACATAGAGGTCATTATATTATTACATAGAGGTCATTATATTATTACATAGAGGTCATTATATTATTACACAGAGGTCATTATATTATTATATAGAGGTCATTATATTATTACACAGAGGTCATTATATTATTACATAGAGGTCATTATATTATTACATAGAGGTCATTATATTATTACACAGAGGTCATTATATTATTATATAGAGGTCATTATATTATTACACAGAGGTCATTATATTATTATATAGAGGTCATTATATTATTATATAGAGGTCATTATATTATTACATAGAGGTCATTATATTATTATATAGAGGTCATTATATTATTACATAGAGGTCATTATATTATTACATAGAGGTCATTATATTATTATATAGAGGTGATTATATTATTATATAGAGGTCATTATCTGATTACATTGAGGTCATTATATTATTACAGATAGGTGAGTAACTGCATCATTTAGATATTGGGATTTCTTTGTCTTAACAATGTGGTTCACTGTGTGATGACCACATCGATTTATTAAGCGAGAGGAGAGAGACACACTAAAACCCTCAGTGTTAGCTTGTTATCATTAGCCTGTCATTGTTCTGAGTGGTGGAGTCCCCTCTAAGGTGTGTGTGTGTGTGTTTGTATGTGATATAATTGCAATGTGTCTGTGCACACACACACACGCAAGTACGTACGTACGCACACACACACACACACACACACACACACACGACACACACACGACACACACACGACACGCCAGACGCGTGTTTGTACTCTCCCTTTGACTGGGTGTCAGTATTAATGAGCCCAGATTTCATTTACGATGTGCGATTATTTGACTGTTCATTTGGCAAAGATTTATGACGGGCCCTATATCTGTAGTCTGCAGTGCTGGTCTTTAATAATAGGAAATGAACACATGAATCACCCGGTAGCAGTCACCCACCACAGAAAGAGCCAAGCAAAGGATCCAATCTGCAGTCCAAGAAAATCACCTTATATTCATTCAGAAACCTTAGAAAGCTTATCTCGCACACCGAGCCAGGAAATATTAACTTTCTAATCGTATATTATTTAATATCCCAAAAATGTGAACAAGTGCTGTCTACAACAGTGCCTCTCAGGACCACATTAAATATATTGTAGTAGCAGTGAGATCGAAGCAAGCTCTTATCCACACTCACAGTTGTGTTGTGCTTGGTCAATTATCACCCCCACAGCCACGACAGTAAAAACAGTGGTAAGTAACCACAACAAATCCACAAGATTTACCCAGGGAGGTAGGGTGAAAGAAACTAAGAAGGTAGAGTCCATTCAAAAGCAAAAAAAACACGAGTCACACCTATCTGTAGACCACGCCCTGCAGAGGGCGCGAGGCATGAGATCAGAAGCCCGGCTACCACCTTTAACAGAAGATCACAGTAAGTACACAGGATAGGCGAACGTTCAAAAACAGGTGCTTCCTTTTTAGTGCAGGCAAGCTACAAGACGCCTATCACCTAATGCTGAGTTCAGTCAGAGGGAGATTATATTAAGCGAGCACAGGTAAAGTGTGTCTACGAAGGCCAAGTGTAGCAAGGAAACCTCGATCAATAGATTTTCAGAGATGAGGTAAGCCTCTTGCTAGGAGTAAACAGAGTTAGAAATAAAGCTAAAGCCGAATCACTTCTGAAATGTTACCTGCATGATGCAAATGGCAGTGCTACTTATCCCACCACATTACAATACATTTATAGAAGTCTTTCTTATTTCGTGAAAATACCACTGAAATCCAAAAAGCTGCAAATGGGCAAGTATTAGTTTAACTTTATGGATTATTATGCACTCCTTTACATTGTGCTATGTACAGTACGAGTTATGAATGTACACTTTAAACACCAAAACAGGAGCACCAGATATTCCCATATTGTCCCAATAACAAATCCTACCTCCAAATAGCAATTTCTACATTTACATTTACATTTACATCATTTAGCAGACGCTCTTATCCAGAGCGACTTACAAATTGGTGCATTCAATTTATGATAGCCAGTGGGATAACCACTTTTTATTTTTTTATGGGGGTGTGTGGGGGGGGGGGGGGGGGGGTAGAAGGATTACTTTATACTATTCCAGGTATTCCTTAAAGAGGTAGGGTTTCAAGTTACTCCGGAAGGTGGTCAGTGACTCCGCTCTCCTGGCATCGTGGGGGAGCTTGTTCCACCATGGGTGTAGGGTCTGATCAGAGCCTGAAGGTAAGGAGGTGCCGTTCCCCTCACAGCTCCGTAGGCAAGCACCATGGTCTTGTAATAGATGCGAGCCTCAACTGGAAGCCAGTGGAGTGTGCGGAGGAGCGGGGTGACATGAGAGAACTTGGGAAGGTCGAACACCAGACGGGCTGCAGCGTTCTGGATAAGTTGTAGGGGTTTAATGGCACAGGCAGGGAGCCCAGCCAACAGCGGGTTGCAGTAATCCAGACGGGAGATGACAAGTGCCTGGATTAGGACCTGTGCCGCTCTCTGTGTAAGGTAGGGTCGTACTCTGTGAATGTTGTAGAGCATGAACCTGCAGGATCGGGTCACCGCTTTGATGTTAGCGGAGAACGACAGGGTGTTGTCCAGGCTCTTTGCACTCTGGGAGGAGGACACAATGGAGTTGTCAACCATGATGGCGAGATCATGGAGCAGGCAGTCCTTCCCCAGGAGGAAGAGCAGCTCCATCTTGCCGAGGTTCAGCTTGAGGTGGTGATCCGACATCCACACTGATATGTCTGCCAGACATGCAGAGATGCGATTCGCCACCTGGTTATCAGAAGGGGGAAGGAGAAAAGTTCTAGTTTTTCCTTACACCTTTTTATGATTTGCTAAATATTTACCAACAAAGTTTATCCCAAAAGTTACTAAACATTAGCACAGAAAGTCCATATCTATGATTATGTGTATGCCTATGCTTTCTACTATCAGTAAAGATCTGGTTGGTCATTAACAATTCAATGTGCTGGGGTGTGTTTTCTCCTCCCCTGGGGGATTGTGGGCTAGAAGCCAGCCAGCTCATTAAGGGTCCTTTGGAGCATTTTAATTGTTAATCCTAAACAAAGACTGTTGGTTTCTGTGGCTGCTTCTGTTGTGTGCCACGTCTCGACTGTTCATGTGCCTGTGTGTGTGTGAGAGTGTGTCACTCTGCACCACCTCACCCCTCTTCAATAAGGATCTGACGTGGATGTGGAGGGACTGATAGCATTATCCAAAGTCCAGTCGTTTAGAGGAGGTCTGTGTGATGTACAGAGTATAGGCCTACTGTTAAAGGACTGTGCAAAACAATGTACCTAGATGTACTCTCATTAATCACTATGTGGATATGTATACAGTGCCTTGCAAAAGTATTCATCCCCCTTGGCGTTATTCCTATTTTGTTGCATTACAACCTGTAATTTAAATGGATTTTTATTTGGATTTCATGTAATGGACATACACAAAATAGTCAAAATTGGTGATGTGAAATGAAAAAAATAACTTGTTTCAAAATATTATAAAAAATAAATAACAGAAAAATGGTGCGTGCATATGTATTCACCCCCTTTGCTATGAAGCCCCTAAATAAGATCTGGTGCAACCAATTACCTCCAGAAGTCACATAATTAGTTAAATAAAGGCCACCTGTGTGCAATCTAAGTGTCACATGATCTCAGTATATATACACCTGTTCTGAAAGGCCCCAGAGTCTGCAACACCACTAAGCAAGGGGCACCATGAAGACCAAGGAGCTCTCCAAACAGGTCAGGGACAAAGTTGTGGAGAACTACAGATCAGGGTTGGGTTATAAACACATATCTGAAACTTTGAACATCCCACGGAGCACCATTAAATCCATTATTAAAAAATTGAAAGAATATGGCACCACAACAAACCTGCCAAGAGAGAGCCGCCCACCAAAACTCACAGACCAGGCAAGGAGGGCATTAATCAGAGAGACAACAAAGACACCAAAGATAACCCTGAAGGAGCTGCAAAGCTCCACAGCGGAGATTGGAGTATCTGTCCATAGGACCACTTTAAGCCGGACACTCCACAGAGCTGGGCTTTACGGAAGAGTGGCCAAAAAAAAGCCATTGCTTAAAGAAAAAAATAAGCAAACACGTTTGGTGTTTGCCAAAAGGCATGTGGGAGACTCCCCAAACATATGGAAGAAGGTACTCTGGTCAGATGAGACTAAAATTGAGCTTTTTGGCCATCAAGGAAAACGCTATGTCTGGCGGAAACCCAACACCTCTCATCATCCCGAGAACACCATCCCCACAGTGAAGCATGGTGGTGGCAGCATCAAAGTGGTAGGCATGTTGTGTAAATCAAATGATACAAACCCCCCAAAAATCCATTTTAATTCCAGGTTGTAAGGCAAAAAAATTGGAAAAATGCCAAGGGGGTGAATACTTTCTCAAGCCACTGTAGGTTAAGTATGTTTTTCATCGGCAGGGACTGGGAAACTGGTCAGAATTGAAAGAATGACGGATGTCGCTAAATACAGGGAAATTCTTGAGGGAAACCTGTTTTAGTCTTCCAGAGATTTGAGACTGGGACGGAGGTTCACCTTCCAGCAGGACAATGACCCTAAGCATACTGCTAAAGCAACACTCGAGTGGTTTAAGGGGAAACATTTAAATGTCTTGGAATGGCCTAGTCAAAGCCCAGACCTCAATCCAATTGAGAATCTGTGGTATGACTTAAAGATTGCTGTACACCAGTGGAACCCATCCAACTTGAAGGAGCTGGAGCAGTTTTGCCTTGAAGAATGGGCAAAAATCCCAGTGGCTAGATGTGCCAAGCTTTTAGAGACATACCCCAAGAGACTTGCAGCTGTAATTGCTGCAAAAGGTGGCATAGTTATGCACGCTCAAGTTTTCTGTTTTTTTGTCTTATTTCTTAGTTTGTTTCACCCATTTATTTTTTTTCCATCTTCAAAGTGATAGGCATGTTGTGTAAATCAAATGATACAAACCCCCCCAAAATCCATTTTAATTCCAGGTTGTAAGGCAAATAAATTGGAAAA
Organism: Coregonus lavaretus; assembly: GCF_964263955.1. Lineage (NCBI taxonomy): Eukaryota > Metazoa > Chordata > Actinopteri > Salmoniformes > Salmonidae > Coregonus > Coregonus lavaretus. The sequence continues at coordinate 7,151,715 of NC_140018.1, forward strand.
ATGCCAAGGGGGTGAATATTTTCGCAAGCCACTGTAGGTTAAGGCTTTAATAATAGCATAAGTAGGGTTTGCAGTGTCCACCTACTTAACTAGGCATAGCTTTAGGGAAGAGCTCATAGGCCTATTTAAAAAAAGTATTGTTATAAAACTGTCTTAACCTCGACAGTTCACCTTTCACACAATGAAAATGTTTAGCACTGCGTTTTAAAAGATTTGGCAAAATATTTGACTTGAGAATGTTTCATCGTAATGTTGTAGTTGAGAGCTATAAACACAATGCATTTAACAGATATACTTAAAAGGTCATAATGGTTTCTACCTCTGGCATGTTCATCATAGGCATAAATTCTGGTACATGAAAACTACACTAGTGCTCTGTCACCTCAGTAGCCTGAATGTTGTTGGAGAGCCCCCTGCTGGCTATGTTGAGGCAGCACCATCTGCTGTCACGCAGCTAGACGGCACCACCTATTGGCCATATGACAGTATTACTTCACGATGAGATCTAATGGTGTAAATCAGCCATGGAGTATAACATAAACTACCTGCAAAAACACCAATAACTTTTTAACAACTAAAGCAGAAAAATAACAAAATAAAAACACCAAGTTGCTTCTGTTAGGAAGGTATCTCAATCCCTCTTCCTACACGCTGCCATTTTCTTACAGTCTAGCGAATGTAGACCCATATTTGTTCACATTTCACAGTGCTTGCTGCCTTTATTCAGGCATCAGAATGAAGTGGCACTCTGATGACGTTTCCCTGCTGACACCAGTGAGAGCCAATCAAATGCTTAAACCCCAGTGCCAGTCTCCCTTCAGGGCTGGAGGGCAAAGATGCTGCTTGGCTCACTGACCATGTCAGTGGCACATGCCCTAATTAGGTAAATGGGGAGCACAGTGTCTCTATCCTGCCATTTCTGGTCTGTTTGAGTGAGCGTGAATGATCTACTAGATAATAACATAGGGTGGGGACTGTGGGGATTTTTGTTTTGTGTCAGAGTCTTGCTCAAAGGTTGTAATATTTGATTAATTGCTGCTTTCCACAACATGTATGGTTGATAAGTGCATTGCTGAGTGTGAATTTTAACTGGGTTCAATGTAGAAATCATTTGACATATTGCCCAGTATGGGACAGTGGGGTAAGTGGATCATTTAAAAAAAAAATATTCAGCAACACTCTGTCAAGGGAAATATAGTATTCCTTCTAACAAAGATATCTACATATATTTCAGGATGTTGTGTATCCCTGGAAATAATCAGAATTCATGTTTTGAAAACATAGCTTGTTCAAAAAAACTGGTCTCTTGGCACAACTTACCCCAGGTATGGGGTTAGTTGAGCTGCCGGACAGGGTAAGTTAAGCCGCCTACACATTTCTGTACTGAATGAAATATTACCACTACCTTTTTAAAACCATGTCTATCTTTATTTCCCAAACACAATTCAACACAATCACAATTGTTTTTTAGTCTTTTAATAAATGTAAACATACACTACCAGTCAAAAGTTTGGACACACCTACTCATTCAAGGGGTTTTCTTTATTTTTACTATAATTTTACATTGTAGAATAATGGTGAATAAATCAAAACTATGAAATAACACTTATGGAATCATGTAGTAACCATAAAGGTGTTAAACAAATCAAAATATATTTTATATTTGAGATTCTTCAAATAGCCACCCTTTGCCTTGATGACAGCTTTGCACACTCTTGGCATTCTCCCAACCAGCTTCACCTGGAATGCTTTTCCAACAGTCTTGAAGGAGTTCCCACATATGCTGAGCTCTTGTTGGCTGCTTTTCCTTCAGTCTGCCGTCCGACTCATCCCAAACCATCTCAATTGGGTTGAGGTCGGGGGATTGTGGAGGCCAGGTCATCTGATGCAGCACTCCATCACTCTCCTTCTTGGTCAAATAGCCCTTACACAGCCTAGAGGTGTGTTGGGTCATTGTCCTGTTGAAAAACAAATGATAGTCCCACTAAGCCCAAACCAGATGGGATGGCGTATCGCTGTGGTAGCCATGATGGTTAAGTGTGCCTTGAATTCTAAATAAATCACAGACAGTGTCACCAGCAAAGCACCCCCACACCATAACATCTCCTCCTCCATGCTTTACGGTGGGAACTACACATACGGAGATCGTCCGTTCACCCACACCGCGTCTCACAAAGACACAGCGGTTGGAACCAAAAATCTCAAATTTGGACTCCAGACCAAAGGACACATTTCCACCGGTCTAATGTCCATTGCTCGTGTTTCTTGGCCCAAGCAGGTCTCTTCTTCTTATTGGTGTCCTTTAGTAGTGGTTTCTTTGCAGTAATTCAACCATGAAGGCCTGATTCACACAGTCCCCTCTGAACAGTTGATGTTGAGATGTGTCTGTTACTTGAACTCTGTGAAGCATTTATTTGGGCTGCAATTTCTGAGGCTGGTAACTCTAATGAACTTATCCTCTGCAGCAGAGGTAACTCTGGGTCTTCCATTCCTGTGGCGGTCCTCATCAGAGCCAGTTTCATCATTGCGCTTGATGGTTTTTGCGACTGCACTTGAAGAAACTTTCAAAGTTCTTGAAATGTTCCGTATTGACTGTCCTTCATGTCTTAAAGTGATAATGGACTGTCATTTCTCTTTGCTTATTTGAGCTGTTCTTGCCAGAATTTGGACTTGGTCTTTTACCAAATAGGGCTATCTTCTGTATACCCCCACTACCTTGTCACAACACAACTGATTGTCTCAAACGCATTAAGAAGGAAAGAAATTCCACAAATTAACTTTTAAGAAGGCAAACCTGTTCATTGAAATATATTTTGATTTGTTTAACACTTTTTTCATTACTACATGATTCCATATGTGTTATTTCATAGTTTTGATGTCTTCATTATTATTCTACAATGTAAAAAAATTGTAAAAATAAAGAAAACCCCTTGAATGAGTAGGTGTGTCCAAACTGTTGACTGGTAGTGCATTTTAACACAGGCTTAACACCTAACAAACACTTTGTACTTTTAACATAGGCCTGGCCTTGTTGTTACCTTAAATCCCAGAGACAATGCATTATGCCTGTAAAGAAAACACTTCAATTTTCTCAACTTGCCATTGGCTCAACCATTGGCTCAACTTACCCCAAGAAAGTATAGTCAAAATTATTTGTTCAACTTACACCAAAGCAAACATTTTGACTATACTTTCATGCTAGGTTATGAGAGGACCTCATATTGAGGTCTAGAACAATCTTAATAGTGGTGTGTGACCTCCATTTTGTCCTATTATTTTTTTTACTCTTTTACTGATTATGTATCAATCTATACTACGGCACGTGTGTCACGTTGGTTTCCTACTTTATCTCAGTCAGTTCTCGTAGGCATAACTCTGGGAGGGGGACCATCATTCACATTCAGACCATTCTATTGTGTATCTCTCAGAATGGCCAGAAGATGGCGTGCTCACCTGCTCTTCTCTCCCACTGGAAGACATTGTTGTGGCATGGACTTGGAGATGGTGCCTGCACTCTCTTTCTGAGAGCATTCCCAAAGTTTGTCATCAATCAACAACACCACCTCTCAATGAACATGACTACAACTGCCATGACTACATGACTACAAAAGCCAATGAACATGACTACAACTCTACAGGACAAAACAAAAGGACCTTACTGCAGGTGTATGATCAGTAAAAACAAAAGGACCTTACTGCAGGTGTATGATCAGTAAAAACAAAAGGACCTTACTGCAGGTGTATGATCAGTAAAAACAAAAGGACCTTACTGCAGGTGTACGATCAGTAAAAACAAAAGGACCTTACTGCAGGTGTACGATCAGTAAAAACAAAAGGACCTTACTGCAGGTGTATGATCAGTAAAAACAAAAGGACCTTACTGCAGGTGTATGATCAGTAAAAACAAAAGGACCTTACTGCAGGTGTACGATCAGTAAAAACAAAAGGACCTTACTGCAGGTGTACGATCAGTAAAAACAAAAGGACCTTACTGCAGGTGTACGATCAGTACAGTCATGTAAGTGAATAAGAACTAGACTTGATGAGAATGTAATTCATGAATCATAGGTAAGTGTACACCTCTTGGGATCACTTATCATAACAGTATAGCTTTGCCTGAAATTCAGAGGTTATTTTTGATCACCACAGATTCATTCAAAACATGCTGAGATGAATATATCATACATTGATAGAAGCACCTGCTAGGCAGAACTTTCCACTTTGACCACAAGGAATCTCTTTTCTTCACATCATCACCATCATCATCACATCCACCTCCAGTCATTATGTGTACTTTCCCCATTGTGATTATGCACGCTTACATTTACGTCATTTTAGCAGACGCTCTTATCCAGAGCAATTTACAGTTAGCGAGTGAATAAAATTTCGTACTGGCCTCCCGTGGGAAACGAACCCACAACCTTGGCGTTGCAAGCGCCATGCTCTACCAACTGAGCTACACGGGGCTACACGCTTAGTTGACTCACAGGACATTTGGATTTGAGGTATTCTGAAGTCTGATCAGATATTTAATGAAAGTCCATGGTTCTGTGTGTGTGTGTGTGTTTATGTAGAGAGAGAGAGAGAGAGAGAGAGAGAGAGAGAGAGAGAGAGAGAGAGAGAGAGGGGGAGAGAGAGAGAGAGAGAGAGAGAGAGAGAGAGAGAGAGGAGAGAGAGAGAGAGAGAGAGAGAGAGAGAGAGGGGGAGAGAGAGAGAGAGAGAGAGAGAGAGAGAGAGAGAGAGAGAGAGGTGTGAACGATGGTTTCACCTCGGTGCACCATTCTCCCAACGCAGGAGGAGCTGTCCGTGGTGCTGAAATAACGCGGGGGCATGTCCAGTTCAAAGGGTGCTCATATTCGGTGTTCTACTAGGCTCACGTCAGTATATATCCATGTAGTTAGTTACAATATTAAAGTATTTTTAAGTCATAAATCCATTGACATTGTGAGTAGGCTAAGATCAATGGCAATAATCCAACAATATGTAACTTGTGTGATGCTGTGCTGCCTCCACTACACATCAACTATACAAAACGTTGTTTTAGGCACATTGGAAAACAATATAGTAGTCTATTTTTGTATCAAAATATATCTTCAATTGACTTCCTAATCTTTGCACCACGGGAATATGACTCATGCCAATGCTTTGTCTGACCCAAACATGCTGTACGTTGTACGCCAAACATATTTCTGTAACAACTCAAAATGAGAAGTGGAAGAAGTGGGCAGAGATACCCATAGGTGATTGATTTCTTCTGCGTGTTTGGATAATGTAATGATGTGTCCAGAAGCACAGGGTGTTATGACAAAGCTTTGCCGCAGGGACCACTATTTGCCAGTTACCTGGGGACTGCCGCATTCAACCTCATTCATAAGGGAGCTTTAGTCCGTGAGCTCCATACTCTACACAGCCTATAGCAAACAAGACAAGCTGTATTAATCAATGCCTTGCCCATCGAAAATGCTAGCAACCCCGACTTCTCCATGTTGAACTTGGATGGCATATGGCTCTCCGGTTTGGAGTGCTGCCATAAGAAAACGCCTCCTCTTGGCGCACTAGCATTAAAAAGAGCGGGAGAGAGATGCACGCACCGCGCCATCGCCCAATTAGCCTACTCGCTTGCTGAAGTCTGCCTTTGTTACAGCAGTAGAGACAGCAATTCTTTAACATGTAATCGTGAAGTTCGTCAACGCTGTTGGAGCTCGGTCTCCTCCTGCGTGTTGTCGTTGTTTACAATACAAAAGGACTGGCGTGGACTGTGGTGCAACGAGCAATAGTGGGTAATAGTGGGTGTGCGCTGCGCTGGTGTTCCTAGAGTAGAGGCTGCAGCGGGGAGAGGGGAGCTCATAATTAGCTTTTTACCCGGGTGTACACCTCGATCTCACTGACAAGAGCAAAATATTACACGGATGATGTGTTTTTACTCCCTGCCGTTCTCCATTCTCTCTCGGTTAAAAACAAAGGGTTCCATAGAAAGGGCGTTGAAAGATTTCACATAAAGACAAGGCTTTTTTGTTTCCAGTCAGTTGTTTTCGCCAAGGGTTTGGTCCATTGTGGCAAACCGAAAATCAAGATGAAATTTCCCACAGAGAACCCAAGAAAACCAGGGCACCCCAACCCTCCGCCAGGTTTGTATTGGAACGTTTGTTGGCGTTTGTTGGTAATCAATAAAAGCAGATCAATTGAGTTTAAAGCTCCCAAGATTACCTTAACAGTCTACTATAAGTTATTTTGTTTCATTAAACATACTTGTAATAGCCTAACCTTTATCTAATTGGACTATAGGTGAAACTTGAACAGTATTGATAACCATAAAACTGATATTATTGACATAGGTCAATGTATGACAGCAGTGAATGTGTACACCACACACAGGAGCATTTATGACAGCAGTGAATGTGTACACCACATACAGGAGCATGTGTTGCATGACCGCTATCCAACGACGAATGGCGCATAGCCTACCACAATTGTTTTACTTATTATTGATACCTTTCATCTAGGCCTGGCACCAGAATGACATGGTGGCTGATATTTCTTTAGAGCCCTAATAAAACAAGGTAGATTGGTCCTACTGCTGTTCGAATGTACAAAAATGTATCTGAAATGTAGCCATACACATCAACAACCGTTTGTTTTAATAACGCAAGAAATATATCTGCCCGGCTAAGACATACAAGTGTATCTGAAATGCAGCCGTAGCTGCCATAGGCCTACACATAATTTGCGCCTACCAACACGTACAGAACAGCTCGACACGATGAGCACCACTAGCTTATCAAAGATTCTTAGAGGCGTCATAGCTTAAACTTCAATAACTAGAACTAGAGGCTACAGCTCTGTCGAATTTGTGACACTACGCAATGAGGGTAACCTACAGAAAGCCAAGCCGCCACTTCTCCAGGTGCGCATTATTTTCTGTGGGAGAGTTGAAGAAAAGCTAACAAAATCAAACTAAGTGCATATTCTATATTCATACAGTGAGGGAAAAAAGTATTTGATCCCCTGCTGATTTTGTACGTTTGCCTACTGACAAAGAAATGATCAGTCTATAATTTTAATGGTATGTTTATTTGAACAGTGAGAGACAGAATAACAACAACAAAAATCCAGAAAAACACATGTCAAAAATGTTATAAAATGATTTGCATTTTAATGAGGGAAATAAGTATTTGACCCCTCTGCAAAACATGACTTAGTACTTGGTGGCAAAACCCTTGTTGGCAATCACAGAGGTCAGACGTTTCTTGTAGTTGGCCACCAGGTTTGCACACATGTCAGGAGGGATTTTGTCTCACTCCTCTTTGCAGATCTTCTCCCAAGTCATTAAGGTTTCGAGGCTGACGTTTGGCAACTCGAACCTTCAGCTCCCTCCACAGATTTTCAATGGGATTAAGGTCTGGAGACTGGCTGGGCCACTCCAGGACCTTAATGTGCTCTTCTTGAGCCACTCCTTTGTTGCCTTGGCCGTGTATTTTGGGTCATTGTCATGCTGGAATACCCATCCACGACCCATTTTCAATGCCCTGGCTGAGGGAAGTAGCTTCTCAACCAAGATTTGACGGTACATGGCCCTGTCCATCGTCCCTTTGATGCGGTGAAGTTGTCCTGTCCCCTTACAGAAAAACACCCCCAAAGCATAATGTTTCCACCTCCATGTTTGACGGTGGGGATGGTGTTCTTGGGGTCATAGGCAGCATTCCTCCTCCTCCAAACACGGCGAGTTGAGTTGATGCCAAAGAGCGCCATTTTGGTCTCATCTGACCACAACACTTTCACCCAGTTCTCCTCTGAATAATTCATAGCATAGACATAGCATTTTCCTTGATGGCCAAAAAGCTCAATTTTAGTCTCATCTGACCAGAGTACCTTCTTCCATATGTTTGGGGAGTCTCCCACATGTCTTTTGGCGAACACCAAACGTGTTTGCTTATTTTTTTCATTAAGCAATGGCTTTTTTCTGGCCACTCTTCCGTAAAGCCCAACTCTGTGGATTGTACGGCTTAAAGTGGTCCTATGGACAGATACTCCAATCTCCGCTGTGGAGCTTTGCAGCTCCTTCAGGGTTATCTTTGGTCACTTTGTTGCCTCTGATTAATGCCCTCCTTGCCTGGTCTGTGAGTTTTGGTGGGCGGCCCTCTCTTTGCAGGTTTGTTGTGGTGCCATATTCTTTCAATTTTTTAATAATGGATTTAATGGTGCTCCGTGGGATGTTCAAAGTTTTGGATATCTTTTTATAACCCAACCCTGATCTGTACTTCTCCACAACTTTGTCCCTGACCTGTTTGGAGAGCTCCTTGGTCTTCATGGTGCCGCTTGCTTGGTGGTGCACCTTGCTTAGTGTTTTTGCAGACCCTGGGGCCTTTCAGAACAGGTGCTGAGATCTTGTGACAGATCATGTGACACTTAGATTGCACACAGGTGGACTTTATCTAACTAATTATGTGACTTCTGAAGGTAATTGGTTGCACCAGATCTTATTTAGGGGCTTCATAGCAAAGTGGGTGAATACATATGCACGCACTACTTTTCCGTTATTTATTTTTTATAATTTTTTGAAACAAGTTATTCTTTTAATTTCACTTCACCAATTTGGACTATTTTGTGTATGTCCATTACATGAAATCCCCCCCAAAAATCCATTTAAATTACAGGTTGTAAAGCAACAAAATAGGAAAAACGCCAAGGGGGATGAATACTTTTGCAAGGCACTGTACGTACTGCGGACAGTAGTTTATGACTGCAGTAACTCGTTAGCAGGGTCGAGTCATGTTAGCATTTACATTTACATTTTAGTCATTTAGCAGACGCTCTTATCCAGAGCGACTTACAGTTAGTGAGCGCATACATTTTCATACTATAATAATATAATATAATATGCCATTTAGCAGACGCTTTTATCCAAAGCGACTTACAGTCATGCGTGCATACATTATTTTATTTTTTTTGTGTATGGGTGGTCCCGGGGATCGAACCCACTACCTTGGCGTTATAAGCGCCGTGCTCTACCAGCTGAGCTACAGAGGACCACGACCCCCAAGCATGAGTAGATTCAATTTCACCAAGCATTTCTTTGATGTTACACACAATAACATCTGCTAACCATGTGTATGTGACCAATACATTTAATTAGATTTTTTATTTGATTTCTTGTCACTTGTTTTCAGAATGACTGACACCGTGGCGAGGTGGCCAGTCCAACTCTTTTCAGTTTTTCCCCAGTGTACTGTGCAGCCACTGTGGGTTTCCTAAAGAAAGTGTACAGGGAGCAACACACATTGAGAAAGTCCTCTCTCGCCTCCTCAGATGACATAACGTGCACCACAACCAAATGCAGACCTTGAACCAGGCGCTACAAAAGGTCCGCTTTATCCCACAGAAAATGTGGCTCATGTAAGTGTCAAGACAGACATGCGCTGGCTCCTCATCACCGACGTCGACAGGTGCTAGTGGCTGGGGTAAAGGAGGTGCAGGTGCTTGTTGTGATATTAACCTTGTGCTGCTGGTGCTTGGCCCTCTTCTCAATCTTGTTGGTCAGCAGGCGGTGTGGGGGATGTGCAGGTATTGCATTTGCCGCTAGGCTCCTCAACCTCGGCTAGCAGGCTGCTCAGTGAGCTCAGCATTGGTCTCGACATGATGGTCCTCCGTTTTTTTGCTCTTGGCGGTGCCCAGCCATTTTCAGATATCCATGCTGATCAAAGCTTAGACAACTAGCTATAATTATTCACTGCACCACCAGAAGCTAGCTGTAGCTGTCTGCAAAAGTGAACAACCCTTTTCTGTCAATTTGACCCCGCCCTCGAATCCAATTAATCCAATCAGAATGCATTTTTGGATTTTAACTACTAAATATGACATTATTACATCCCTCCTCCCTCCCCCACAAATTCTATGACTGGCCCCTCAACCCCATAGAGTCGGCCTCTGCTTTCATCCCACCCGGCCATGGCTCTGATCCCAACCCAAAAATGATAAGGTCGCCTGCGCTCTTTTAAGGACCTTACTACTGAATAGTGTCTGTTCAAGGTGCATAGAAGTCAAAATAAGAATACTGGAAGAGATGGATTTTTTTTATAAATCCAAAACTGAGTCTTGAATGCAAAATAAAGATGTTTATTAAAACATAATTGTGCCCAAAATATCATAGTGCAAGAAAGTGCATGAATGAAAGTTGAAAACAAAACACAAACGTTTCGGCCTCAGGCCATCATCAGTGTAAATGATCTGCACCACATGAGGCTACTGAGGGGAGGACGGCTCATAATAATGGCCGGAATGAAGCGAATGGAATGGCATCAAACATATGGTTTACATAGAAACCATGTGTTTGATGTATTTGATACCATTCCACTAACTGTGGGTACTTTTTGGTTGAGACATTGATCAATGAGATTTCAACCTTTACTCAACCGCTCAAAAAGACAGACAGAAGTTTGTTGAATTCCCAATGTGTTATCACTATGCTTTCAACCATCTAAAAGCACAACCAAATTCTAATGGAAAAAACATGTCTGATTTTTGGTTTAGTTGTCATCTAAATGTGTTATCACTGCACTTCAAACCATTTAAAAGCACAACAATGTTCAAATGGGAATACAATGTCAGATATGTTGTATTTATACAACAACTCAATGTTTCATCACTGTGCTTCATCTAATAGCACAACCAAATGACCTGGATTGTAGTTGAGATTACATTAAAAGTACGTAGTGCAAGTGATCAGTGCTGTTCGAGATTCTGCACAAATATTTATATTGTGAAGATCTCCACAGACCTGCAACCTTTGCATGCTATCTTGAACATGCACACTTTCAATGATTACATAATACGATTTTTATACATTTACATTTACATTTACGTCATTTAGCAGACGCTCTTATCCAGAGCGACTTACAAATAGGTGCATTCACCTTATAGCCAGTAGTACAACCACTTTACAATGTTTTTATTTTTTTATTTTTTTATATATTCTTTTTTATTTATTTATTTATTTTATTTTTTTGGGTGGGGGGGGGTAGAAGGATTACTTTATCCTATCCCAGGTATTCCTTAAAGAGGTGGGGTTTCAAATGTCTCCGGAAGGTGGTGAGTGACTCCGCTGTCCTGGCGTCGTGAGGGAGCTTGTTCCACCATTGGGGTGCGAGAGCAGCGAACAGTTTTGACTGGGCTGAGCGGGAACTATGCTTCCGCAGAGGAAGGGGAGCCAGCAGGCCAGAGGTGGATGAACGCAATGCCCTCGTTTGGGTGTAGGGACTGATCAGAGCCTGAAGGTACGGAGGTGCATTTCCCCTCACATGGTCTTGTAACAGATGCGAGCTTCAACTGGAAGCCAGTGGAGTGTGCGGAGGAGCGGGGTGACGTGAGAGAACTTGGGAAGGTTGAACACCAGGCGGGCTGCAGCATTCTGGATGAGTTGTAGGGGTTTAATGGCACAGGCAGGGAGCCCAGCCAACAGCGAATTGCAGTAATCCAGACGGGAGATGACAAGTGCCTGGATTAGGACCTGTGCCGCTTCCTGTGTAAGGCATGGTCGTACTCTCCGAATGTTGTAGAGCATGAACCTACAGGATCGGGTCACCGCCTTGATGTTAGCAGAGAACGACAGGGTGTTGTCCAGGGTCACGCCAAGGCTCTTCGCACTCTGGGAGGAGGACACAACGGAGTTGTCAACCATGATGGCGAGATCATGGAACGGGCAGTCCTTCCCCGGGAGGAAGAGCAGCTCCGTCTTGCCAAGGTTCAGCTTGAGGTGGTGATCCGTCATCCATACTGATATGTCTGCCAGACATGCAGAGATGCGATTCCCCACCTGGTTATCAGAAGGGGGAAAGGAGAAGATTAGTTGTGTATCGTCAGCGTAGCAATGATAGGAGAGGCCATGTGAGGATATGACAGAGCCAAGTGACTTGGTGTATAGCGAGAATAGGAGAGGGCCTAGAACTGAGCCCTGGGGGACACCAGTGGTGAGAGCACGTGGTGCGGAGACAGCTTCTCGCCACGCCACTTGGTAGGAGCGACCGGTCAGGTAGGACGCAATCCAAGAGTGAGCCGCGCCGGAGATGCCCAGCTCGGAGAGGGTGGAGAGGAGGATCTGATGGTTCACAGTATCAAAGGCAGCAGACAGGTCTAGAAGGATAAGAGCAGAGGAGAGAGAGTTAGCTTTAGCAGTGCGGAGAGCCTCCGTGACACAGAGAAGAGCAGTCTCAGTTGAATGACCAGTCTTGAAACCTGACTGGTTTGGATCAAGAAGGTCATTCTGAGAGAGATAGCAAGAGAGTTGGCTAGAGACGGCACGCTCAATAGTTTTGGAGAGAAAAGAAAGAAGGGATACTGGTCTGTAGTTGTTGACATCAGAGGGATCGAGTGTTGGTTTTTCGAGAAGGGGTGCAACTCTCGCTCTCTTGAAGACGGAAGGGACATAGCCAGCGGACAAGGATGAGTTGATCAGTGAGGTGAGGTAGGGGAGAAGGTCACCAGAGATGGTCTGGAGAAGAGAGGAGGGGATAGGGTCAAGCGGGCAGGTTGTTGGGCGGCCTGCCGTCACAAGTCGCATGATTTTATCTGGAGAGAGAGGGGAGAAAGAAGTCAAAGCATAGGGTAGGGCAGTGTGAGCAGGACCAGCAGTGTCATTTGGCTTAACAAACGAGGATCGGATGTCGTCAACCTTTTTTTCAAAGTGGTTGACGAAGTCATCCACAGAGAGGGAGGTGGGGGGGGAGGATTCAGCAGGGAGGAGAATGTGGCAAAGAGCTTCCTAGGGTTAGAGGCAGATGCTTGGAATTTAGAGTGGTAGAAAGTGGCCTTAGCAGCAGAAACAGATGAAGAAAATGTAGAGAGGAGGGAGTGAAAAGATGCCAGGTCCGCAGGGAGTCTAGTTTTCTACCATTTCCGCTCAGCTGCCCGGAGCTCTGTTCTGTGAGCTCGCAATGAGTCATCAAGCCACGGAGCTGGAGGGGAGGACCGAGCCGGCCGGGAGGATAGGGGACATAGAGAGTCAAAGGATGCAGAAAGGGAGGAGAGGAGGGTTGAGGAGGCAGAATCAGGAGATTGGAGGGAGAAGGATTGAGCAGAGGGAAGAGATGATAGGATGGAAGAGGAGAGAGTAGCGGGAGAGAGAGAGCGAAGGTTGCGACGGCGCATTACCATCTGTGTAGGGGCAGAGTGAGTAGTGTTGGAGGAGAGCGAGAGAGACAAGGATACAAAGTAGTGGTCGGAGACATGGAGGGGAGTTGCAGTGAGATTAGTAGAAGAACAGCATCTAGTAAAGATGAGGTCAAGCGTATTGCCTGCCTTGTGAGTAGGGGGGGACGGTGAGAGGGTGAGGTCAAAAGAGGAGAGGAGTGGAAAGAAGGAGGCAGAGAGAAATGAGTCAAATGTAGACGTAGGGAGGTTGAAATCCCCCAGAACTGTGAGGGGTAGGCCATCCTCAGGAAAGGAGCTTATCAAGGCGTCAAGCTCATTGATGAACTCTCCAAGGGAACCTGGAGGGCGATAGATGACAAGGATATTAAGCTTAAATGGGCTAGTGACTGTGACAGCATGGAATTCAAATGAGGAGATAGACAGATGGGTTAGGGGAAAAATTGAGAATGTCCACTTGGGAGATATGAGGATTCCTGTGCCACCACCCCGCTGACCAGATGCTCTCGGGGTATGCGAGAACACATGGTCAGACGAGGAGAGAGCAGTAGGAGTAGCAGTGTTTTCAGTGGTAATCCATGTTTCCGTCAGCGCCAAGAAGTCGAGGGATTGGAGGGTAGCATAGGCTGGGATGAAGTCTGCCTTGTTGGCAGCAGAACGGCAGTTCCAGAGGCTGCCTGAGACCTGGAACTCCAGGTGAGTGGTGCGTGCAGGGACCACCAGGTTAGAGAGGCAGCAGCCACGCGGTGTGAGGCGTTTGTGTAGCCTGTGCGGAGAGGAGAGAACAGGGATAGGCAGAGGCATAGTTGACAGGCTGCAGCAAATGGCTACAATAATGCAGAGGAGATCGGAATGAAATGAACTAAACATCTGGGAAAGGAGAGAGGGGGGCCTCCCTCACCACAACTCCCAAATATAACTCTCCCAACTTCCACCTCAGAAACTATAATTGTTGTAAACTACAGCGGTTCAATGTTTTCTAGGTATAGACTAACTCAGCTAGCTAACTAGGCGCAGCACGAACGGCACGAACACACACAGAGAGCCAAACTAACGTTAACTAGTCACCCATGTCCCGAATTCCCTGAACGACTCGGGCTATCAATATGTAAAAAACAAAACACAGATGTAGGTTATGACTTACCCCTAGCAGCTACTGTTAGCTAGCCAAGTTACACTAACCTCAAAATGTGGCAATGGATGAGTTACTCATTTTAAGGTTGAATAAAAATGGTTACATTAGTTTGTAAGAAAGCCTTATCTTCAGGCTATTTACTGTATTACGAAAGTCATATCGAATTGTGGTAGGTTGACAACGCAACCAAATATCAACATTTAAAAGAGATGACTAATGCTTGGATAGTTTAATCTGAGCCACTGGCTTAATCCTATTCTTTAACTTAATCTTTTGTTTAGTTGGATACATGAATCCAACATATGATTTGTTAACTTGTCCACAAGTTAATAGGCTATGTATGTACTGTATTGCAAAAGTGATATTGAATTGTGTTTGGTAGTCAACGCAACCAAATGTCAACATTTGAAGGAGATGTACATTTTGTACTACTGACTTTGACTTTAATTCCTGTTTGTCTACAAATTAATAATTGATATGTCTCCATCTCAACCAAAAATCTAAGTTAATAATAGGACTAAATCAAATCAAACTTTAAATGCACTTTAAATAAAGTTTGATTTGATTTGGAGATGTTGAAATGGAGATGTGAATCCAACATATTCATTATTAACTTCAACCAAAGCTTGAAACCCTAGGCCTATATGTATTGTCTATTGAAGCAATAGCTGTTGATAACTTCGCAATTGCTATATAGGTCTAAATAGTATCATTGATTATATATGACTTATAGAGTATGGTTCATTTAATCTGCTCTGTTAAACCTACCCTTTGGAATGACTTCGATAGCGTCAGTGAATCTATTTAGTTAAGAAGAGCTCTCTCATCAATCATTCTCACGATAGCACATTGGTAGTAGTCAGTGACTAATATCAAAGCTAAAGATTGCTGGGCTTGGTTAAAACCCTAGATGGGAGACCCAATGCTGTAGGTAGATCAACTCTCCAGCAGGAGGTGCTGCCCAGCCTACTGTTTGTTTTCTGATAGTGGATATAACGTTGAAGATCTGACGTTGTTTCAAAGGTACACATTCAACATGTTTTATACAAGGTTTGGCTATGTTGAAAATTGGTTACCATGATGACATAATTCTATGGTTGAAATTTCACCCTCAAAACAACAGTTTGATGACTTTTTACAAATCCAATGTATTTTCCACATAGATTCCACATTACAATATGTTGACAAATTACATTGAAACAACATTGATTCAAACAGTTTGTGCCCAGTTGGAAGAGAGAAGCATGTTTCCTATTGGCCTTTTAAGTATAAATATATGTGAACATAATTTAGTCACTCACCGTGTCTATGCCCTCATTTATGTTCTGTTTGAGGGGAATTGACAATGGCCGCACTCTAGTCTAAAACATGTCAGTTGAGGTGAAGGCTAAATGGCTAATGTGAACTGTCAGTCGGTAATATAATGCCAGAAAGGAGCACTTGGTGTGTTACAACTGCTGCAGTATAGTGATGCATTGAGAGATGGAGTAAAAACACTACCTCACGTCCACGCGGCTGCCCTCTTCTCGCGCACGGTCACCATGCGGCTGCCCTCTTCTCGTGCACGGTCACCACGCGGCTGCCCTCTTCTCGCGCACGGTCACCACGCGGCTGCCCTCTTCTCGCGCACGGTCACCACGCGGCTGCCCTCTTCTTGCGCACGGTCACCACGCGGCTGCCCTCTTCTCGCGCACGGTCACCACGCGGCTGCCCTCTTCTCGCGCACGGTCACCACGCGGCTGCCCTCTTCTCGCGCACGGTCACCATGCGGCTGCCCTCTTCTCGCGCACGGTCACGTTTACCCAGTGCAGCACGTGATTTAAGGGTCTGTCTGTTATCATCGGGATGACCTTCTGGGAGAAATATCAGCCATGTTTTATGGGCTACATGCAGCCAAGTGTTGCACATATAATTATTCTCAGTTTTGAGGCAGGCAGTGTTTAGCGCTGCTTATCAGAATTCATTGCACCTGCAAGACCAGTGTAATGAATGTTTTTCCTTACAGTGAGGTTATTAAATGGTTACATAAATCACCAGCACTAATTCCATTGGCTTTCATCATCAAAACCTAGGCTTCTTTGTATGTTGTGTACACATTAGATGTACCAGAATGGTGATGACTCTCAAGCATAATCTTACATAATGTAATGCTAATAATGAGCATCTTGAAGGAATGACTGTGAGGTTAATGAAAAAGAAGCAATGCAGATGGAAGAAATCTTTGGATGCTTCGGCTATGAATTGTGAATGTTTATAACTACAAATCCATATCACAAACAGAAAATCTACTCCCGGTTTTTCTTTCGAATATAATTCAGACAGTACAGTATTAGGACATCATCTATCAACCCATCATCTTTTCATATATAAGGCTCACTTTTTAATCCATAATAACATAGCATTCTCAGCCTGCTTGGGGCTACGAGCCATACCATTTCAGATCCTGTGAATCCACTGGCTGATGGAGTGTGCTGATGGAACACTCTATAGCGCTCTGAGATGCCTGCTCTTAACCGGAATGGATTTTCTGAAAGCCCACAGAACACTTTGAGATTCACCCTCTCGCTCTCTATCACTCTCTCTCTCTCTCTCTCTCTCTCTCTCTCTCTCTCTCTCTCTCTCTCTCTCTCTCTCTCTCTCTCTCTCTCTCTCTCTCTCTCTCTCTCTCTCTCTCTCTCTCTCTCTCTCTCTCTCTCTCTCTCTCTCTCTCTTCTGCCAGCCTGTGCTGCTCAGAACCTCAAGCATCAAGACATACTCCATTACTGTTTCATTGTCATACTCCTGGGACTGATAGACGGAAATACATCTTTAAGGTCAAACTGCCCAGAAAATGAAGCCCAGTTCCATATGGTATTCTTACAAGGTTATTAACCTATTCCTGACGTACATACAGTAGGGTATTCCACCCCTTCCTTTCATAGATTTTTGGATTGTGCAGTGTGTGACTACAAATTAACTTTACCCATAATGCAGCTCCTAACAATAACGTTTCATTATTTTATTCTCTGCAGTGGCGCCCCAGACCAACCTGTTCCCCCAAAAGAAGGTCCAGTCAGGCATGATGAGTGCCAGCCTGGTGCAGGCCAGTGTGGCCACCATGCAGAACCCCATGGGCTGCACCGTTCCCCGGCTCTCTCCGTCACGGCCCGCCAGCATGGTGGCCAGCATGGAGGCGGTGGGTGAGGACGGCTCGCCGCTTTTCACCGTCATGAAGTGGAAGACAGTAGTGGCGGTGTTCGTGGTCGTGGTGGCCTATCTGGTCGGGGGAGGTTTGGTGTTCCGGGCCCTGGAGCAACCATTCGAGAGCAACCAGAAGGTGACCATCACTGCGGAGAAGGCGGCATTCCTGCAGAAACACCCCTGTGTCTCACCGGCAGAGCTGGAGGCGCTCATCAAGGTAAGGAAAGACAGCAGCAGCCACTAGGCCAATCTGCAGTCGATACTGGAGCTCTCCTGTCTCCAGTTCTGTCTGGGGTCCCTAGTGGGGACTCAGGTCTCCTGAAACTTGAACTCTGTATCGATCCAACGCTAGCCAAGCCCCACACAAACACTATACACTAAACACCGCCAGCCATCCTGGAATAGGATAGGAACCACACTAAACAGGCTAGTGTAATAACATCACTATAGAGTCTACATGTGTGTCAGACTGAATTCAAAGCGACCACTGATACTGTGAGCGTGACTCTGTATTGTGATTGATAAATGCCATACGTGTGTGTGCTATTTTGGCCAGTATGCCCAGAAGCCTGCGTGCCAGCATGTGACGTCATTCAGACCTTGGCTGCCACCGCCATACTCTCCTCACTGTGATGCCTAATGACACTCGTTATTGCTAGTGCCTCACGGGGAACGTGGTTGGCATAACAACAGCTCAGAGACATGACTGAGGAGAGGTGGAGAATAGTGATCAGAATGACAAAATGCCAATTCTTACACCTAGGTGGATGTGTAATGGAGGGGGTTCAGTGAACCATGCATGATTGATAAGAATCTTGAGTCTGAATCTTAAAGATTTGTGTTAGCGCCCCAAGCTAATGCCTAGGCTTTAGCTTAGCAGGCTAACACAGTCTTGTGGCGCACCGGAGACTCAGGTTCGAACCCCTGTCCGTCACAGATACATGGCAATATTTAATCTGTATCATAGGATAGCTATGATAGACGTCCATACAATCAGGAATACATTATGTAACTGTCAGCAGCAATACTGATTTCCCTTTTTCATCAGGTCTGTCTATAGCTTATAGGAAAGTTAGCAGATACCCCTATCATGCAATTGTATGCTTTTTACATTAAGTAATTCTATAGATTTCCTCATTTAGTTTCACCTTGATCCATTTGACTTGGAACGATATGCCTGCCTATTATTCATGTCCTACTCCCTTTTAGTCGATAGAATCATATCATTTACATTACATTTACGTCATTTAGCAGACGCTCTTATCCAGAGCGACTTACAAATTTGTGCATTCACCTTATAGCCAGTGGGATAACCACTTTACAATATGTTTATTTTTTTTGTGGTGGTGTAAGGGGGGGGAGAAGGATTACTTTATCCTATCCCAGGTATTCCTTAATAACATCAGCCATTTAGCAGACACTTTTATCCAAAGTGACTTACAGTCATGCGTGCATACATTTTACGTATGGGTGGTCCCGGGAATCAAACACGCTATTCTGGCATTACAAGAACCATGCTCTACCAACTGAGCTACAAAGGACCACAGGATATTGAGACAAACGTCTCAGACCCAGTTCAAGACAGCTTCCAGAAAACAATAGCTTCTACAATCTAATGTTTCACCTCCTGGAAAATGAAAACCGGGAAGAAGTGAAACTGGCGAGAAGCCTAATAAACAGAGCTTTACTGCAGCATTGTCACTTCTGCAAGCGCCAGCGGGGTTTTCAGGGCCGAACGCTTCTAGCTCCTCGTAAAACAGATCAGCCAGATAGTGACCCCCCAGCTGTGAATCCCTGGATAATGCAGGACAATGCAGGCCACAGTCCCACTGGTGTAGGGAGACAAATGGCAGTGCAGGTAGCCAAACAGAGTTTCTCCTGGCCGCCTCACCAACAATACACAGAGGTGCCAGTGTGAACTGTAATCATGAATGAATTGGAAACACTTAGCTCGGTATTACTCAAGGATCTCGGGGTTTGGGCAATGATCGGAAGTGAGCGCGTTCGTAATTGTTTTTGTTTTAACTGTTTTAACTGTGAAACAAGAGGTGGTCGTTTATCTTAGTTACAGCAGAACTCAGAGGCAGTAGGGAAACGGGCTAAAGCAGAGGGCTGTCACGTTTCGTATTAATTCCTCTCTGGAAAACGGTGCTAGGGGATGGAGGGATGCCAATGCAGCTGCCATGCCTCACTGCCTTCGTAGGAGCATGCTGGAGGCCTGGAATGCTTGGAATGCAGAATGGATATTTTACTGCAGAGAAGTCTAAATAAGCAACTCAGCACTAAATCGTTGACATATTTCAGTGCATATGGAGCATCTGCATTCAGAGCATCTGCAACCCAAAATGCTTTGTCCCCTAATAATATATATTTTTCAATTTTTACACGGACATTAGCTGGCATAGGAGTGCTATATGTACTTTTGTTTCCTGAGTGGATCTTTGTGACTCACAAAGGCAGCATGCAAGGTATTTTGTCATCTAAAAGCTAAAATGAGATTTCTCATTGAACCATCATCTTCGGAGTGCTTAACATTTAAAAAGGGTCTTCAGGCATGTTCGTCGTTGGTAAAAGCAACAGTGTCCCCTCTAATATATGCAGAGATAATCGCCTACATTTTCAGCCCAGGGAGGCTAAATTATGCCGTAAGTCTTAAAAGCATCTGCTGGGGAATTAATTATTCATTAGCGGCTATAGTCCTGGAGGACCAAGGATGGATGGAGGTGGGCTACAGTCCCGGAGGACCCAGGATAGATGGAGGTGGGCTACAGTCCTGGAGGACCCAGGATGGATGGAGGTGGGCTACAGTCCTGGAGGACCCAGGATGGATGGAGGTGGGCTACAGTCCTGGAGGACCCAGGATGGATGGAGGTGGGCTGGGAGAATGTCAACTGCTCCTCCGGGCCTCTACTCTGGTGTGATTACTGCTGCTTGGGATTAAACTGAACCCATTACAGTATCTTGTCCATCAGTCCTTCTAAGTGCCACATCATGTTATAAGTGTAGCTTGATTTACTACATTACCCACAATACTCTGGTGACTAGGTCTTTCCATTAAACTGAATCTAGAGGATCATTAGACCTTTCTCATCTTTTCTGAAGCCATTGGGTTACTTAGCCTTTTTCAACCCCCTTTTTCAATTACGATCATGTCTCATCGCTGCAACTCCCCAACGGGCTCGGGAGAGGCAAAAGTCGAGTCATGCATCCTCCGAAAACATGACCCTCCAAACCGCGCTCTTTAACATTAGCCCGCTTAACCCGGAAGCACCAATGTGTCAGAGGAAACACTGTTCAACTGACTACCGATGTCAGCCTGCAGGCACCCGGCCCGCCACAAGGAGTCGCTAGAGCGCAAGGAACCCCAGCCAAACCCTCCCCTAACCTGGACGACGCTGGGCCAATTGTGTTCTGCCCAATGGGACTCCCGGTCACGGCCAATTGTGACACAGCCTGGGATCGAACCCGGGTCTGTAGTGACGCCTCAAGCACTGTGATGCAGTGCCTTAGACCGCTGCGCCACTCGGGAGGCCAGATTACTTGCCTTTTATTCTGACTCATTGTTTGGGTTCTGGATATTGCCAGATCGTATTGTTGTCAACGACTGAGCCAGCATTGTCAAACATGAGGCAGGGTACAGGCTGTAGACACTGTAGCAGGCTGGGGGCTGTCAGGGGGAGGGATTGGTTTGTATGATGTGTCATTCCATCCCAATGAGGTCCTACCATGGTGTCACTTCATCCCACTGAGATCCTACCATGGTGCCTTTATTAATTGCCCAACTCTAGGGCTATGATTCAGAGGTGTGGAGTGCGACGGTGTGGAGTGCGACTGTGTGAGTGTGCGTTGACTCACCCATTCAGCCTCCCCCTTCCCCCTCTACTCCCTCTCCCTCTCCAGCCTCTCTCTCTTGAAGAGAAATGTTCTCTAAGGTTGTAATGCGATTGCTGACACATTCCCTCTGCTGACACAATTATGAAAGTTAAGGAAGGCCTTTAACCTGAAGGAGAGCAGGCCGAATATGTCCCATGACGTCTGGTTGTCTGATTGAGAAGATATAACGGAATTACAACTGCTCTCTGTTAAAACAAGTTAAAGGTGTATTTTAACATGACAAGATCAACACTTTATGGGAAAGACGTCAAATGTTGGTTGTTATCTAGTCAGATAAGCAGATAACAACCAGATAAATCATTTGTTTTTCTGGTTGTTAAACAGATGTTTATAGTGTACATCAGTGGAGGCTGCTGAGGGGAGATCGGCTCATGATAATGGCTGGAACGGAGCAAATGGAACGGCATCAAACATGGAAATCATGTGTTTGATGTATTTGATACCATTCCACCAATTCCGCTCCAGCCATTACCACAAGCCCGTCCTCCCCAATTAAGGTGCCACCAGCCTCCTGTGGTGTACATCCAGTATACAACTTGACCATAACCTTTATGGTATAATGTCATAAAAGACGCCATATTGACGTCATTGCAACCAGACTCCCTGTTGACTGTATTATAGCTCATTAACACATATCATATTCATTTGGGACCCAGATTTAATTTGGATACTTGAAAAATGAAACCTCAACTTTCTTATGTCCTTGGCTTCGCTGTTTAAGGTGAGAAAATTGGTTATTTTGATGACATTTGCCATCATAATAATGTGCAGATATACTGCTCAATATCAGGTAAAACATACATGTGGATATTCAGATCATACAGTATATCTAAGAATAACAAAGTTCCACAAGTCTTTGCGTATTGGTTGTATCACCCCACCGCTCGTCGTCTATACACACAGCATCGTAAACGCCCTCCTCCAATCCAACGTGAAAGGTGATGTCTCTGTGGCAGAGAAAAGGGCTAAGCAGTGCTGGGACGTTTGCCAGCCTGCCATGCTACCAGGCTGCTTCTCTAGTGTCTTAGCCCAGAGGTATAGCTTACAGGACAGGCAGGGGATGGCAGGTCCGGAAAGAGCAGGGTTTGAGCCAGACTACTGGGGGGAGATATATATCTCCTCAGTTCTCTGTGTCAGTTCTGTGGCAAAGACAGTGACAACCTCCTCCTGTGGAATCTCTACAGCACTTTTTCTCTCACTGTTTATGGGGGTAGGGAGTGACTTTGAGCTTCCATCCATTACAGAATGTAGTCCCCCTGTGCCAACTCATGTCTAGTACTTGTCTCTTGCTGGATTGCATAAGTGGATGGAAGCTCAGCAGGAAATGCAAACTTTCAAGTTTTAAAAGGGCTTCTAAAGTTAGTAATTTCCACTTTAAAATGTCACACTTTATTTGCCCTAACAAAAAATGTTTAAACCCCTACAATTTTTTTTACATTAATTATAATCCACATAGTAATTCACATTTCATGTTGCTGCAGGATTATATTCCTGTTGTAGCAAACTGGCTCAAATTAAGATCATACATCTTAATGAATAGGAAGTTACAGAAGCAATGCAGACCATGTGGTTGAACAGAGGCTATAGTAGGACCTCACAACCCACTCTGGCTTAACAATCTTATGAGTAAAACATGCCTAAAAGATTTATCAGGATCTTAATTCGACCAGTTTCTCACTGCAGGAAAATAATCCTGTTGTCACGACTCCCTCCGAAGCTGCCACCTCTCCTTGTTCGGGCAGGCTTCGGCGTTCGTCGTCACCGGCCTTCTATCCACTGACGCTCATCATTCCATTGGTTTTGTCTTGTTCATTACACACACTTGGTTCATATCCCCTCATCAGTACCTGTATAAGTGTTCCCTCTGCCCCCTTGTCTTTGTGTGTGATTGTTTATTGTGAGGATAGTGAAGCTCGGTGGAGCTCCTTGTATTTTGTATCCCCGGGTTATTTTCCCAGTGTGCCTTGTTGGTTCCAGTGTGCCTGTTTTGACGCATTACTGCGTAACTCTGTTTTCCGGAATAAATCCTGTTATTCTGTGATTTACCCTCCTGCTCCTGACTCCTTCGACTCACCCATCACACCTGCAGCAACAGGAAATGTGAAGTATTGTGTGGATTACAATTAATGGACATTTTTGTAGGGGTTGATACATTTTTAGTTAGGGCAAATCAATTCTGACATTTTAAAGTGGAAATTACAAACTTTAGAAGCCTTTTCAAACCAAACGTTTGCATTTTCTGGTGGGCAGGATTAAGATCCTATACTGTATCTGTACTTCAGAGTGCAGATCCCTGATGGCGTTGGCTGCTTCTAAAGGAGATGACATTGATATTTTTTTGGGGAACTCATTCAGGGTGTCCTGAAGCAAAACCCATTCATAGAAAGGCTGAATCACCTTTCATTATCCAGGAATGCTGCTGCTCTGCCCAGTGCCAACTCTTCACCAGTCCTCTGATACAGGCAGGGGTTTCATTTAGATCACGGCTGCTATCTTGCTTTCCAACCAAGGTGCATGAATTGAGGAGCAAACTGAAGTGAACAGGTAATTCAGCAACTCTTGGAGGACAGTAGAAGTTGATAAAAATGCTTATTTATTGTTAAAACCAACCCGAAAAGCATTGGCTTTAACAATAAAGAAGCATTTTTATCCCCCAAGACTTGCTGAATTTCCTCTTCACTTCAAATTGGATGGGGCTTTTTTGTATTCATTATTTTACCAGATAAGTTGACTGTTAACCCATTCTCATTTACAGCAACAACCCGTTACATTGGAGAGGAGAGGCATTGAATGAATAGTAGAGTCTTATCACAGGAAATTGGAAGGTATTTTGTGCTTCAAAGTTTAGCATGTCCAAAGATCTTAGTCAGAGTTGTTTTATTATATAATGATGGTTCAAACAAAGCCTGAGGCAGATAACTGCTCATCAAACATAAGCTATGATTAGACTGTCAGTTTGGAAAGAGGGGCTGACTGCATGTGTAACCAACCAGAGTTCAAACCTCAACCCCACTGTAGCTACAGTAACACAAGTATTCAGGTCTCAGGCAAGGTTAGTCATCACTCAAGCACGGTTTCAAAAACCACCTCCATTAACACAAGCAGCTATCAGCATGGTCAGTGATGATCAGATACAATCAGGTCCCTAAGAGGCTCTACCTCTGTCCCCTCTCTCTGTCCTCTACCTCTGTCCTCTCTCTTTGTCTTCTCTCTCTGT
This sequence comes from Coregonus lavaretus, assembly GCF_964263955.1. Classification (NCBI taxonomy): domain Eukaryota; kingdom Metazoa; phylum Chordata; class Actinopteri; order Salmoniformes; family Salmonidae; genus Coregonus; species Coregonus lavaretus. The sequence continues at coordinate 7,176,281 of NC_140018.1, forward strand.
CCTCTACCTCTGTCCTCTCTCTCTGTCCTCTCTCTCTGTCCTCTACGTCTGTCCTGTCTCTCTGTCCTCTACCTCTGTCATCTCTCTTTGTCCTCTCTCTTTGTCCTCTCTCTCTGTCCTCAACCTCTTTCCTCTCTCTCTGTCCTCTCTCTCTGTCCTCTACCCCTGTCCTCTCTCTCTCTGTGTCATCTACCTCTGTCCTCTCTCTCTCTGTCCTCTACTTCTGTCCTCTGCCTCTGTCCTCTCTCTCTGTCCTCTCTCTCTCTGTCCTCTCTCTCTCTGTCCTCTACTTCTGTCCTCTGCCTCTGTCCTCTACCTCTGTCCTCTCTCTCTCTGTCCTTTACCTCTGTCCTCAAGACTGTCATGGCGTCTCCTGCTCTGCTCTTGTTTACTTGGCCTTCAACCATTTCCACACACCTATCCCACCATCACTCACACCCTGAGCTACTTCCTGTTGTGCGACACGCTGAAGCTCCATCTGGCATGCCGGCTTCCTGCCGGGTAGACTGGAAGACTGGCTCAGAGTGTGAGGGCTGCTCAAGACATCGTGGGCATCATGTGCCCCGCCCACCCTACGGTGCCCTCTCTCTCAGTGTGGCACTGTCCTGATGATTCACAGTGCAGAGGCGTCGCCAGCGCTAAGCTACACAGCAGTCATATGTTACGCAACTGGCTCCTTTAGCAAATCACATGGGAAGGTTTGACGGATCCTTATGCGGAAGCCCCCCTGAGAATTCAGCTATTCAACATGCAAATAATGTTATGTTATAGCAATCAACATATACTAAACAACTGTAGGATAACTAAAAGAGAGAAACTCTCAAGAGACTCTATACCACTAAACAATGCAATTCTGAACGTAACGCCATCATCTTTATCTATATGATGTCGTCTATTCCTTTTGATCTGATGAATGTCTTTGCGTTTGTGTGTCCAGCACTCAGTAGATGCTGTGAATGCTGGGGTCAGCCCGATAGGAGACACATCCTATAACTCCAGTCACTGGGACCTGGGCAGTGCCTTCTTCTTCGCTGGAACGGTCATCACAACCATAGGTAATAGTATCAAATCAAATCAAATGTTATTGGTCTCATACACATGTTATTGGTCACCGCTATCTATTTATTTCCATTGAGGCCTATGTGATCTATCACATCTGTAGTTGCATTACCTGTTATTCTTGACCATTCAACCAGTTTAATAATGGCCCTCTCAGGAAAAGGCAATAGATTGTTCTGATCATACGGTGGTTATAGTGGTGGTCAATAGTATCCCCTTATTCACAGCCATTATTCATTGACCAACGTTGGTCTTTTAAGTTTTCTTACGGGGTAGGAAGTGAAGTGCTCTGTTGAAAACAATGCAGAAACTTCCTAAAGTATCATCTGTTGATTAAAACCTTGGTAACACTTTATTTGCATTGTCCATCTGTAGAGTAAAAGCTTGGTAACACTTTATTTGGATAGTCCATCTGTAGATTAAAAGCTTGGTAACACTTTATTTGGATATTCCATCTGTAGATTAAAAGCTTGGTAACACTTTATTTGGATATTCCATCTGTAGATTAAAAGCTTGGTAACACTTTATTTGGATATTCCATCTGTAGATGCTCTACAGACTATCAGTAACATTTCAACTAACTATCTACTAACCCTAACCGTAGCTCTAACCATAACCTTAACCCTTACCTTAACCCTTATTCTAACCCTAACCGTAATCTTAGCAAGCAGTTTCTTATCAACAGATAGTTTGTTGATAGTATGACCATCTGTAGAGCATCTACAGATACAAATTCCGGACTATCCAAATAAAGTGTGACTAAAACCTCTGCACACCTAAAACTATTGTATTACATTTGGGATACTCACAAGAATGATTGCTAGCGCATTGTCATTGTCATCGTCCCTGATTTGAAAAGACAGGATCGTTTATTAGCTTCCCGCGTAGCTGGTAGAACGTTCAGCTGTGAATCAGGTCAATACTAGCAAACTACCTCTCAGGGGTTTTGATATGAGATAAATCTGGGATTGGTGTGTGAGTATGAGCCTTCTGTCAGATGAAATAAAGTGAGCTGATCCACTCCTGGGAGGAATGCTACTGTCAGAATGAGGAATGGTCTCCATTATCTCCATGACGACGGTGGATAGTTGATGCAGCTAAACCAATGTTTCATTTTCATGTCTCACTACCACTTTGTTTGCGTTTGTTATCTTTTTCAAGAGGATTAGGAATGATTTGGAGGACGTTTAGAGTAGTTACCAGGCAGAGTTGGTGTAGTTCAAGTCAAGTGCAGGGGCTGGTGAAACATTCTGAGATTTTACCTGAGGTAGTGCCATTTACATCAGACACTATGGGCCAGTTTCCCAGAACCAGATTGAGTCTACTCCTGTAATAAAAAACTATGCTCAATGGAGAATATGCATTGAAAGTGAATTTCTGTCCAGGAAATGGAATAAGCGTAATTAGGGTCTCTGTGTTGCTCTGCCGCTGTGTTATTTGTGTGGAATCAGATCATCAATCATAGCATTGTCTTCAACAGAACCTTCCAGACCATTAGTACTGTTGACTATTGAAGGTCTTTAGTTTGATGGAGGAAGGAAGGTCTTTAGTTTGATGGAGGGTCGGAAGGTATTTAGTTTGATGGAAGAAGGAAGGTATTTGGTTTGATGGAGGGCAGAAGGTCTTTAGTTTGATGGAAGAAGGAAGGTATTTAGTTTGATGGAGGAAGGAAGGTATTTAGTTTGATGGAGGGCGGAAGGTCTTTAGTTTGATGGAGGAAGGAAGGTCTTTAGTTTGATGGAGGAAGGAAGGTCTTTAGTTTGATGAAGGAAGGAAGGTATTTAGTTTGATGGAGGAAGGAAGGTCTTTAGTTTGATGGAGGAAGGAAGGTCTTTAGTTTGGAGGGCGGAAGGTCTTCAGTTTGATGGAGGAAGGAAGGTATTTAGTTTGATAGAGGAAGGAAGGTCTTTAGTTTGATGGAGGAAGGAAGGTATTTAGTTTGATGGAGGGTGGAAGGTATTTCGTTTGGAGGGAGGAAGGTCTTTAGTTTGATGGTTGAAGGAAGGTCTTCAGTTTGATGGAGGGTGGAAGGTCTTTAGTTTGATGGAGGAAGGAAGGTATTTGGTTTGATGGAGGGCGGAAGGTCTTTAGTTTGATGGAGGAAGGAAGGTATTTAGTTTGATTGAGGGCGGAAGGTCTTTAGTTTGATGGAGGAAGGAAGGTCTTTAGTTTGATGGAGGGTGGAAGGTATTTAGTTTGATGGAGGAAGGAACATCTTTAGTTTGATGGAGGGCAGAAGGTCTTCAGTTTGATGGAGGGCAGAAGGTCTTTAGTTTGATGGAGGAAGGAAGGTATTTAGTTTGGAGAGAGGAAGGTCTTTAGTTTAATGGAGGAAGGAAAATATTTAGTTTGATGGAGGGTGGAAGGTCTTTAGTTTGATGGAGGAAGGAAGGTCTTTAGTTTGATGGAGAGCGGAAGGTCTTTAGTTTGATGGAGGAAGGAAGGTCTTTAGTTTGGAGGGCGGAAGGTCTTCAGTTTGATGGAGGAAGGAAGGTATTTAGTTTGATAGAGGAAGGAAGGTCTTTAGTTTGATGGAGGAAGGAAGGTCTTTAGTTTGATGGAGGGTGGAAGGTATTTCGTTTGGAGGGAGGAAGGAAGGTATTTGGTTTGATGGAGGGCAGAAGGTCTTTAGTTTGATGGAAGAAGGAAGGTATTTAGTTTGATGGAGGAAGGAAGGTATTTCGTTTGATGGAGGGCGGAAGGTATTTAGTTTGATGGAGGAAGGAAGGTCTTTAGTTTGATGGAGGAAGGAAGGTCTTTCGTTTGATGGAGGAAGGAACATCTTTAGTTTGATGGAGGGCGGAAGGTCTTCAGTTTGATGGAGGGCAGAAGGTCTTTAGTTTGATGGAGGAAGGAAGGTATTTAGTTTGGAGAGAGGAAGGTCTTTAGTTTAATGGAGGAAGGAAGGTCTTTAGTTTGATGGAGGGCGGAAGGTCTTTAGTTTGATGGAGGAAGGAAGGTCTTTAGTTTGATGGAGGGCGGAAGGTCTTTAGTTTGATGGAGGAAGGAAGGTCTTTAGTTTGATGGAGGGCGGAAGGTCTTTAGTTTGATGGAGGAAGGAAGGTCTTTAGTTTGGAGGGCGGAAGGTCTTCAGTTTGATGGAGGAAGGAAGGTATTTAGTTTGATAGAGGAAGGAAGGTCTTTAGTTTGATGGAGGAAGGAAGGTCTTTAGTTTGATGGAGGGTGGAAGGTATTTCGTTTGGAGGGAGGAAGGAAGGTATTTGGTTTGATGGAGGGCAGAAGGTCTTTAGTTTGATGGAAGAAGGAAGGTATTTAGTTTGATGGAGGAAGGAAGGTATTTCGTTTGATGGAGGGCGGAAGGTCTTTAGTTTGATGGAGGGCGGAAGGTCTTTAGTTTGATGGAGGAAGGAAGGTATTTAGTTTGATGGATGGTGGAAGGTCTTTAGTTTGGAGGGAGGAATATCTTTAGTTTGATGGAAGGCGGAAGGTATTTAGTTTGGAGGGAGGAAGGTCTTTAGTTTGATGGAGGAAGGAAGGTCTTTAGTTTGATGGAGGGTGGAAGGTATTTAGTTTGATGGAGGAAGGACGGTATTTTGTTTGATGGAGGGTGGAAGGTCTTTAGTTTGATGGAGGAAGGAAGGTATTTGGTTTGATGGAGGGTGGAAGGTCTTTAGTTTGATGGAGGAAGGAAGGTATTTAGTTTGATTGAGGGCGGAAGGTCTTTAGTTTGATGGAGGGCGGAAGGTCTTCAGTTTGATGGAGGGCAGAAGGTCTTTAGTTTGATGGAGGAAGGAAGGTATTTAGTTTGGAGAGAGGAAGGTCTTTAGTTTAATGGAGGAAGGAAAATCTTTAGTTTGATGGAGGAAGGAAGGTCTTAAGTTTGATGAAGGAAGGAAGGTATTTAGTTTGATGAGAGTGGAAGATCTTTAGTTTGATGGAGGAAGGAAGGTATTTAGTTTGATGGAGGGCGGAAGGTCTTTAGTTTGATGGAGGAAGGAAGGTCTTTAGTTTGATGGAAGAAGGAAGGAATTTAGTTTGATGGAGGAAGGAAGGTATTTCGTTTGATGGAGGGCGGAAGGTCTTTAGTTTGATGGAGGGCGGAAGGTCTTTAGTTTGATGGAGGAAGGAAGGTATTTAGTTTGATGGATGGTGGAAGGTCTTTAGTTTGGAGGGAGGAATATCTTTAGTTTGATGGAAGGCGGAAGGTATTTAGTTTGGAGGGAGGAAGGTCTTTAGTTTGATGGAGGAAGGAAGGTCTTTAGTTTGATGGAGGGTGGAAGGTATTTAGTTTGATGGAGGAAGGACGGTATTTCGTTTGATGGAGGGTGGAAGGTCTTTAGTTTGATGGAGGAAGGAAGGTATTTGGTTTGATGGAGGGTGGAAGGTCTTTAGTTTGATGGAGGAAGGAAGGTATTTAGTTTGATTGAGGGCGGAAGGTCTTTAGTTTGATGGAGGGCGGAAGGTCTTCAGTTTGATGGAGGGCAGAAGGTCTTTAGTTTGATGGAGGAAGGAAGGTATTTAGTTTGGAGAGAGGAAGGTCTTTAGTTTAATGGAGGAAGGAAAATCTTTAGTTTGATGGAGGAAGGAAGGTCTTAAGTTTGATGAAGGAAGGAAGGTATTTAGTTTGATGAGAGTGGAAGATCTTTAGTTTGATGGAGGAAGGAAGGTATTTAGTTTGATGGAGGGCAGAAGGTCATTAGTTTGATGGAGGAAGGAAGGTCTTTAGTTTGATGGAGGAAGGAAGGTCTTTAGTTTGATGGAGGGCAGAATGTATTTAGTTTGATGGAGGGTGGAAGGTCTTCAGTTTGATGGAGGAAGGAAGGTCTTTAGTTTGATGGAGGTCGGAACATCTTTAGTTTGATGGAGGGCGGAAGAACTTTAGTTTGATGGAGGAAGGAAGGTATTTAGTTTGATGGAGGGCAGAATGTATTTAGTTTGATTGAGGGTGGAAGGTCTTTAGTTTGATGGAGGAAGGAAGGAGGCCTTTCACTTTCAATTTAGTGGCATGTCTCTGATTAAACCAGAAGAGTTGGACTGGCCTATACTCCGTTCTGTGATTCCAAATGGAAACTGACACTGTGCAAGCAGTGGACAAAGGGACAGAAGCTTAGCTAGCAGACAGCCCATGTTAACCATATTAGCCCTTTGTAGCGAGCAGTCTGTGTATAAAGTCTACTGGGAAGAGGAGATGGATTTGGTATTGCACAAACCCACTGTGGTTGTCTGCCATTGATAGGATAGAGGTTTAAGCCTTTTCACATCCAAAAAATATCCTCTTCTCCTTCTCTACTCCTTCCACAGGGTACGGTAACATTGCCCCCAGCACAGAGGGTGGGAAGATTTTCTGTATCCTGTATGCAATATTTGGCATCCCTTTGTTTGGGTTCCTGCTAGCCGGTGTGGGGGACCAGCTAGGGACCATATTCGTGAAAAGCATCGCCAAGGTGGAGAAAATGTTCAGAGTAAGTTCACATCATACAGTAATCCACAACTATATGAAAAATATGAACAATAATGATGCTATTTTGATGTACTATAATAATAATGATTGATTATCATCAAAATAACTTTTAAATGTGAGGTAGTGATAGGCTAGAGCCCTCAAACTCAACTCTGGACCTCAAAGCCACTTCCACTGCATGTTTTAATTGTTCCCCTGTAATCAGCTACTGATTTAGACCTGGGACACCAGGCGGGTGCAATTAATGATCAGGTAGAACAGAACCAGCAGGCTCCGGACCTCGTAGGGTAAGAGTTGAATACCCCTGATCTAGAGAGTAGAGAGATCTGGGGGTTTTCCCAGTTGAAATGGAAAGTTTTCACATACTGAGTGAGGTATGATCCTCTGCTAATGATGTGTGGGGTCTACATTATGGGTTGTTAATGAGCAGGGGGTGATGGCTGTCCTGCTTTACTCTCTGCCCTGTGGGGTTTTATAGTTTAGCAGTCAAACAGGAATACCTGGGGGGTAATTCATTATGTCTTGCAACGGGAACCATTTACCATTTAAGAACCAAACAGCAGAAAACAGAACGAAACGGGGAGGGAACTACATGAATTTGTCCAATAGAAACTCTTGTTTTCATTGCAAAATATTTTCCATTTGGAGTAAACGGTTTAAACGTTTTGCAACATAATCTGCATAATGAACACACCCCTGGGGTGAGAGCTGTACTGAGTGAGCTGTGCCTCTGTGACAGCCAACAGACACAACCACCAATCAGGCATCTTTAGCTCATCACTAGGCGGTGTCAGAGTGGATAAATAGATGCCACCTTGTCAGAGTCACGAATGTCATCACTCGAACTCAGTAGGGACGCCACCACAGAACAACAACACACTGTGTGCCCTCTGTTAAAATGGCCTCCATCGTGCCTGTTTGTGTGTGTCCTCTTCTCCTCCCCCAGCGCAAACACAATCAGATCAGCCAGACAAAGATCCGAGTGGCCTCCACGTTACTCTTCATCCTGGCGGGCTGCATCCTCTTCGTCAGCATTCCTGCGGTCATCTTCAAACACATAGAAGGCTGGACGGGACTGGAGGCCATCTACTTTGTAGTCATCACTCTGACAACTATTGGAATAGGAGACTATGTGGCAGGTGAGAACTAGCATGTTTCTGTACTGAATGTTTCTGTACTGAATGTTTCTGTACTGAATGTTTCTGCAGTGAAACACACTGCTCTTGCTCTGACGAAGGTCTTGACGCCGATACATAAAGCTTAATAAAGAGCAGATACTAGCAAGAGCAGTGATACTAGCAAGAGCAGTGATACTAGCAAGAGCAGTGATACTAGGAAGAGCAGTGATACTAGGAAGAGCAGTGATACTATCAAGAGCAGTGATACTATCAAGAGCAGTGATACTATCAAGAGCAGTGATACTAGGAAGAGCAGTGATACTATCAAGAGCAGTGATACTATCAAGAGCAGTGATACTAGCAAGAGCAGTGATACTATCAAGAGCAGTGATTTCCCAATCGCTGTTTGACACACAAACGCTTGTCTTCAGAAAATTAACTTTGCTCATTTCTAGCCAATCAGCTTAAGATATTTAGGTAGAAAATGTGCCAATAGAATCATTGAATATCAGGGTAGTGTTCATTAGGCACCAAACGGAAGAAAATGAACTGAAACAGGGATGGATTACATGCACTTATCCAATAAGAAACACACATTTGTTTTCAGTTTAAACATATTTTGCTATGGTTAGCCCTCCTGAACATGACCCAGGTCTCTCATCATGCAGAATGTTTCATTGTGTGTTTACATCCTACAGGAGGGGACCGGAGGGTGGAGTATCGTAATTGGTATAGACCACTGGTGTGGTTCTGGATCCTGGTGGGTTTGGCCTATTTCGCCGCTGTACTGAGTATGATCGGTGACTGGCTGAGGGTTCTGTCCAAGAAGACAAAAGAGGAGGTAAGATGATTTACTTCTGGGTGGTATTATATGACTACGCTATACTACTATGGTATAGAACTGGAATGGTGTAGTTGAATACTACATTGGCTTAAGTATTATTTTTTTTTACCCAACTTTTAACCTAAATCCAATGACATGGTGAAATGTTTTGTTGATTTCACGTTGAATTCACGTTAGTTAACAACTCAACCAAATGTTGAGACGTTGAACTGACATATATGCCCAGTGGGTAGTTACTTCCACCAATTCTGTAAACTATTCCTTTAAGGTAAAAGTCAGTTCATTTGGATTGTCATGCGTTATAGTATTTTATGGTGTGAAATTACCTTGGTTTTATCTTCCCGTGCACAAGGTTGGAGAGATCAAGGCCCACGCGGCTGAGTGGAAGGCCAACGTACGCGCCGAGTTCCGCGAGACGCGGCGGCGCCTGAGCGTGGAGGTCAGCGACAAGCTCCAGCGGGCCGCCACCATCCGTAGCATGGAGCGCCGTCAGCTGGGCCTGGACCAGCGGGCCGTCTCCATGGACATGCTCTCCCCGGAACGCCGTGCCGCCTTCAACAGCCTGGACACCAACCCCTACAAGACCTCGTCCCAGGAGAGCATCGATACCAAGCTCAACAACCTGCGTCTGAGAGGGGCCGAGTGTGATCCGCACCGGTCCAACAACGTGGCCTCCTCGGAGGACAACATCTTTAATCGCCTGGGCTCCATCACCAAGATGGCCAAGAGGAACAAGAACCGCGAGCTGAAGAAGAATATCCCAGATGAGCTACGATGCAGGCCCTATAGTACTCCGCCCATGGAAATGGGGGAGAGGAAGGAGGAAGAGGAAGAGGAAGAGGAGGAAAATGAGGGGTTAGACAAAGAGTTCAACACCAGCCTGTCCGATCTGCCGCTGTTCGTCGAAGTGTGCAAGCCCCAGAATGGTTTCACAGTACCGTTCATACCACTACAGACCAAAGAAAAAGAAACTGAGGAGGAGACACTTGACCTTGAAGAAAAAGAGCTGCATATCCAGATGGATCCTTAAGACTGTTGGTTGTTCCTCCTGAGAAAAATAGGTTTTAAACCTCACCACCGTATGTGCCTTACATCTCTCTCACTCCTTTGTGTGCTTGATATTGGGGGAACAGTTGTATCCCTGTGTGCTATGTAATGTTATTCAATATTCACTGTGCCATAATAACCTGAAGTAAAGACATGGCCATCATCAGTTTCTACAATCACGTGGTAAAATATTGAGATTCGGGGTTCTTGTGGTACAGAACAACAAAAATGATGGTCATGTTTATTTTGAGGGAAGAGAAGATGGCTGCTAATCAGAAGAGTCAATGATAAAGCAAATAAGATACAGTAGCAGACTGCTATGACGTCTCTTTGGGGGGTCTGTGACCTTTATGCACATAGTGGACTTTGATAGTCCTAAATACTAAATACTATCTGAGGTCATTTCAGGACCAGAGAACTAAGCTGCTGAGAGAAGAACATTCGGTCATTGTGAAATGTACGAATCACAATATTTTTTCGCAATCCATCACAACACATAAACTCTTTGAAAAATTGATTAAAAAAAGGAATAAACAGCCACATTGTGGTGTGTGCATGTTACTTGAGCTAAGCTGTTTAATGTCTAAGTGTATGACTACGCTATCAACTTCATGAACTTTCTTTAAAACTTGAATCTCAGGGCTTGTGGTCCTAATGTTGTCATTGAAATGTGTCTAAAGGATGCTGCATTCACACTTTGTAAGAGAGGAGCTTTGGCTGCACTTAGAATGGCTTTCTGAAGATGACAGTTTTGACAATGGAACGGAAGATAAGCCATAACGCAAGGAAGGGGAAAATGTCCCCACATGCTTAGACAGGATTCTGTCAAATTTGAGAATTTGGGACACAGAGGTTTTTTGGCGGTAACTTGTATGATACAAAAATACAATGACTTAAGTGTACCATGTAACGTATGTGAAGAACATTTCTCTGTTCCATAAAGAACATTTATGTGTTCTATAAAGAACATTTATGTGTTCTATAAAGAACATTTATGTGTTCTATAAAGAACATTTTTGTGTTCTATGACAGAGGGATAAGGACACTGAAAACATGCACGAATCCAACGTGCATTTCAATTGTGGTTTACTAATAGTATTATAATGATGTCATTACAAACCCTTTAAGACGCATGGGTTAAATAGCATTACCTCTCTATTTATATCTCCCTCAATTTCTCACCCACACACGGACACACACGCACGAACACACACAGACACACCCGCAGGCACACACACACTTCACACACGCATGTACACACCGAAAATTGTACGTATGTACACAGTTTTTTCATTCCTTGTGTTTGCATTGATATGGGTGCAGAATTAGCATGGTGTGAATGCAGCAAAGGAATCTCAATGTTTGTTATAAAAAAGCTACAAAGAAATACAATACGCATTAAAAAAGACATGGAACTCAAAAGCATGCTATTTTGCAAATATATTAACGCTATATGGTATTGATTGTATACCACCACTTGCTTCAGAAGATGATGCTTAGCATAGCGTTTTTTAACTGCCCATGTTGAGCTAGCATGGGCAACACCTGCTCAGTATTTGACCGTTGTTCACAGTATTACTTGTGCCACCATTACATTAAATGTAGTGAGTGCCTTTTGGAAATAAATATCACAGAATGAAATGCGATTGGGAGTTGCTTGTTTTTCCTCAGAGTGTAGAGTTATTGTGTTGCCAACATCAATATTTCTCAGTCTCTACCTTTATAGATGTTTTCAACAAGCCGGAAAAAGGAAGCCTCCAGCCGTGTATCACTTTCGCTCTCATTGGCAATGACCTTGATGGAACACAAACAAACAATCCCCACTTGAGGCCATCTGTGTCTGCCCCTCAAAAACCCTCTGTTTCATCTTCATGGCTGTTTCCTGCTGTGAAACCATGTACAGAACCTTTTGATATAAAACCCTCTTTTACAGTGCGTTCGGAATGTATTCAGACCCCTTGACTTTTTCCACATTATGTTACGTTACAGCCTTATTCTAAAATTGATTCAATTGTTTTCTTTTCCCTCATTAATCTACACACAATACCCCATAATGACAAAGCAAAAACAGGTTTGTAGACATTTTTTGCAAATGTATTAAAAATCAAAACTGAAATATCACATTTACAGAAGTATTCAGACCCTTTACTCAGTACTTTGTTGAAGCACCTTTGGCAGCGATTACAGCCTCGAGTCTTCTTGGGTATGACGCTACAAGCTTGGCACACCTGTACTTAGGGAGTTCCTCCCATTCTTCTCTGCAGATCTTCTCAAGCTCTGTCAGGTTGGATGGGGAGCGTCGCTGCACAGCTATTTTCAGAACTCGCCAGAGATGTTCGATCAGGTTCAAGTCCAGGCTCTGGCTGGGCCACTCAAGGACATTCAGAGACTTGTCCCGAAGCCACTCCTGCGTTGTCTTGGCTATGTGCTTAGGGTCGTTGTCCTGTTGGAAGGTTAACATTCTCCCCAGTCTGAGGTCCTGAGCGCTCTGGAGCAGGTTTTCATCAAGGATCTCTCTGTACTTTGCTCCGTCCATCTTTCCCTCGATCCTGACTAGTCCCCCAGTCCCTGATGCTGAAAAACATCCCAACAGCATGATGCTGCCACCACCATGCTTCACCGTAGGGATGGTGCCTGGTTTCTTCCAGACGTGACGCTTGGCATTCAGACCAAAGAGTCCATTAGGTGCCTTTTGGCAAACTCCAAGCGGGCTGTCATGTGCGTTTTACTGAGGAGTGGCTTCCGTCTAGCCACTACCAAAAAGGCCTGATTGGTGGAGTGCTGCGGAGATGGTTGTCCTTCTGGAAGATTCTCCCATATCCACAGAGGACATATGGAGCTCTGTCAGAGTGACCATCGGGTTCTTGGTCATCACCCTGACCAAGGCCCTTCTCCCCCGATTGCTCAGTTTGGCCGGGCGGCCAGCTCTAGGAAGAGTCTTGGTGGTTCCAAACTTCTTCCATTTAAGAATGATGGAGGCCACTGTGTTCTTGGGGATCTTCAATGCTGCAGAAATATTTTGGTACCCTTCCCCTGTCTCGGAGATCAACAGACAATTCCTTCGACCTCATGGCTTGGTTTTTGCTCTGACATGCACTGTCAACTGTGGGACCATCCCAAATCATGTCCAATCAACTGATATAGACCCCATAGCAAAGGGTCTGAATGATTATGTAAATAAGGTATTTTTACATTTGCAAAAATTTATAAAAACCTGTTTTCGCTTGTCATTATGGGGTATTGTGTGTACAGTGCCTTGCAAAAGTATTCATCCCCCTTGGCGTTTTTCCTATTTTGTTGCATTACAGCCTGTAATTTAAATTGATTTTTATTTGGATTCCATGTAATGGACATACACAAAATAGTCAAAATTGGTGAAGTGAAATGAAAAAAATAACTTGTTTAAAAAAAATCAAAGAAATAAATAATGGAAAAGTGGTGCGTGCATATGTATTCACCCCCTTTGCTATGAAGCCCCTAAATAAGATCTGGTGCAACAAATTACCTTCAGAAGTCACATAATTAGTTAAATAAAGGCCACCTTTGTGCAGTCTAAGTGTCACAAGATATGTCACATGATCTCAGTATATATACACCTGTTCTGAAAGGCCCCAAAGTCTGCAACACCACTAAGCAAGGGGCACCACCAAGCAAGCGGCACCATGAAGACCAAGGAGCTCTCCAAACAGGTCAGAGACAAAGTTGTGGAGAAGTACAGATCAGGGTTGGGTTATAAAAAAATATCTGAAACTTTGAACATCCCACAGACCACAATTAAATCCATTATAAAAAAATTGAAAGAATATGGCACCACAACAAACCTGCCAAGAGAGGGCTGCCCACCAAAACTCACGGACCAGGCAAGGATGGCATTAATCAGAGAGGCAACAAAGAGACCAAAGATAACCCTGAAGGAGCTGCAAAGCTCCACAGCGGAGATTGGAGTATCTGTCCATAGGACCACTTTAAGCCGTACACTCCACAGAGCTGGGATTTACGGAAGAATGGCCAGAAAAAAAGCCATCGCTTAAAGAAAAAAATAAGCAAACACGTTTGGTGTTCGCCAAAAGGCATGTGGGAGACTCCCCAAATATGGAAGAAGGTACTCTGGTCAGATGAGACTAAAATTGAGCTTTTTGGCCATCAAGGAAAACGCTATGTCTGGCGCAAACCCAACACCTCTCATCACCGCAAGAACACCATCCCCACAGTGAAGCATGGTGGTGGCAGCGTCATGCTGTGGGGATGTTTTTCATCGGCAGGGACTGGGAAACTGGTCAGAATTGAAGGAATGATGGATGGCGCTAAATACAGGGAAATTTTTGAGGGAAACCTGTTTCAGTCTTCCAGAGATTTGAGACTGGTACGGAGGTTCACCTTCCAGCAGGACAATTACCCTAAGCATACTGCTAAAGCAACACTCGAGTGGTTTAAGGGGAAACATTTAAATGTCTTGGAATGGCCTAGTCAAAGCCCAGAGCTCAATCCACTTGAGAATCTGTGGTATGACTTAAAGATTGCTGTACCCCAGCGGAACCCATCCAACTTGAAGGAGCTGGAGGAGTTTTGCCTTGAAGAATGGGCAAAAATCCCAGTGGCTAGATGTGCCAAGCTTATAGAGACACACCCCAAGAGACTTGCAGCTGTAATTGCTGCAAAAGGTGGCTCTACAAAGTATTGACTTTGGGGGGGTGAATAGTTATGCACGCTCAAGTTTCTTTTTTTTGGTCTTATTTCTTGTTTGTTTCACAATAAAACATATTTTGCATCTTCAAAGTGTAAATCAAATGCTACAAATCCCCCCCAAATCCATTTTAATTCCAGGTTGTAAGGCAACAAAATAGGAAAAAAGCCAAAGGGGGTGAATACTTTCGCAAGCCACTGATTATATTTTTTATTTTATTTAATCCATTTTAGAATAAGGCTGTAACGTAACAAAATGTGGAAAAATGGAAGGGGTCTGAATACTTTCCAAATGAACTGTATACTGATCAACATCTCCTGTCCCAGATAGAAGGTGTTACTGTTCATCCTAGATGATATAGAGTCTTGTAGAATAGCGTCTTTGAAGGTAATAATAGCACTAGTAAAGAGTTAAACATCAGATGACGTTATACTTAAAGCAGAGGAAAGCGCAATTATTTAGCAACTACAAACAGTGTACTCTTGGTCTCGCATGAAAGTTGTTGCTAAGCTGTGGAGAAAGATAGGAGATTGAACCAGGAGATTTTATGTTTTTTTAACTATGGAACTTTGAACATGGAGGAAACTACAGAGCGCATGTAGATCAATTGCAGGTTAATTGAAGAGGATGGGTGCCATTGTAGCGCAAGATAGATTGTGCTGCGTGGCTGTCTTTCTCTATCCGGCTTGTCTACATGGACACCTCCACAACAAACAGAGATCTAGTGCCAGTGTTGGCAGCTATGTGCGTTATTGAGCCATGAAAAGCTCACAGAAGCTGCAACCTGTCAGTGTTATTGACATTAATGATCTCAATTGTTGCCTGAGTTTGAACTAACTGAAATGGAGATGGTTTTTTTTCTTGCCTGATAGTGGTCACGTAGATCAACTCATACAGCTTGACTGAGCAAAATATGAGGCATTTATAAGTGATATTCTTCAAAAATAAATAGGTATATATCATGAATTTGAATTACTATAAAGGGCTGTAACTATCTCAGCAGGCCATCAGGGCATATAGGGTTGAAATTAGCATATTTCCAAGATGTGATGGGAGTTTTAGTACCCATTTCAGACAGATCTCACACTGGCAGTTCTTACAGACACACATCCTCCTGTGTCTATCCCCGTCAACAGCTACAGAGCAGTGGTAACAACAACACTCATTCAAGAACATCACATCTATTGAGCTTTCTTCCTGTGAGGTAAATGGCTTACAGGTTATAGCCGAGGAGTTGGGTGAGAAATTCAATTATCAGTGATTGCTCATGTGTATTTTCATGTATTTTGATGTAAACCTGGATAGGGTATAATCAGGGAATGGAAAGAATCAATACAAGCAGGTGTGATGATATTTTATCAGCTTGTTTAATGGTTGAGCTGTTAAACATCAAACCTATCAGATTTTCTATTATATTAAAGGGGCAATATGTAACTTTTTGGGCAACCCGACCAAATTCACATAGACATGTGGGTTATAGATCTATCATTCTACTTGAAAGCAAGTCTAAGAAGTGGTAAATATGTTCTATGTGCACTATTTCTATGCTTCTTAAGTTTTGTTTTTGCGTCTTTACTTTTGGTTTTGTACACCAGCTTCAAACAGCTGAAACAACAATACTTTTGGTTATGGAAAATATATTTTACTGCGGTTAAGATGGTACAATGATTCTCTACACTATACTAGCTTATTTTGTCACATAAACTGAAATTAGACAAACTATTTGAGTTTTAGCAACCAGGAAATGGCGGAGCGATTTCTGTATAGTGCAATTTTAAAGGTCACAGATCCCAGCCAATCTCCGACATGGAATATAAATCATTTAGCTGTAGTATTACCCTGTTTCATTACATGTCTGTCATTGTCTTGTCTGCAGTCACAGTGAGGAACACAGCTGGGTAGCCTGCTGCAACAGACATCACAAGAGGAGGGAAAAAAGGTTATAGGTCACAGCACCCATTCAAGTCTAACCCAACCGAGAAACGTGTTGTTGAATAAACCACAGACTATATCCCCAGCCAACCAAGGACAAATCTCTGCAGGCAAACACATCAAGTATCATATTTAGGATCATTGAAAGTGTTGGTGAACTTTACCGCTCCCGCTACCTAAAACAGTCCTTCCGCAGGCTCACTGGATGCACTGTCAGTCTATCTGTGACTAATATTAATGTCCCACAGTTCAGCGACTTCCTGGGTGTTCACCTGAGTTCCACACAAAGGTACTGCCTTGGCAGTGTAGCTATGAGGACAGAGGGAATATCACTGAACAGTGAACACACAGGCAAACACACATACACACACACACACACACACACACAGGTACTTACAAACTTGTGCATGCGTAAGCAACTGTGCACTCACTCTCACACACACACACACACACATTTTACTATCCTTGTTGGGACCTCAAATTCCATTCAAAATCCTATTTTCCCTGACCCCTAACCCCTAACCCTAACCCTAACCCTAACCCCTAACCCCTAACCCTTAGGAACTTCGAAGTGAAACATTGTCCATCCTGACTTCCCCTCCCTCACCCTTCACAACCTCTCCCTCAGTCACTCAGTCACTCAGTCACTCAGTCACTCAGTCACTCAGCCAGTGCCAGTCATAAAGACTGAAGACCAGCTGTGTTATGCCTCAGTGCCATATGGTCACCTCAGGCCTCCTCCTTCACCGATGCCCCAAGTCTCAAAGTGATGAATGAATCCTTATGTTTACCAGCTTGGACTGGGGTTCTTTCCTTCTATCAACCCCCAGGATATCTGTCAGTAGGGGAACAGCCGTAGAATAATGATTTCCTTTCGCCAGTCACGACTCACGAGTGTAGCCGACTCTGACAGTGTTATGATAGCACTGCAGCAGTAAAGGATTGGTCATGTGAGGAACTGGGAAGAATGTACAGGAACCAGTCAGCTGAGAGTCACATTGACTTGGCTGGTTTGGCTCTGAGCTTGAACTGTGCTTTATCTCAACACTATATGTTCTAATCTACAATACCACCCTCTAACAGGGACACAATGCATTGATTATACTGTATTTAGTAGAGGACACACACACACACACACACCTCGCTCACATGCAGACACACAGGCACAGGGTTTAGAGTCCTTGACAAGGTGCGCCAAAGAAATCACACGTGTGATGCGGCACAGTGTGTGGTTGCCATGGAAACCGTCATCTGTGTAATATCTCCCCATGCAAATCTCAGCCAATTGGGCTGAGTGAGTTTCTGCCTTTCCATGATAAGCCGACAAACTCACCATCCGCCCACGCAAACACATACAGATGCACATGCTGATGCTAAACGCAATCCCTAATGAATGCATGTGTAGTACATGGTGATGTGTGAAGTGTTTTCCCCAGAGTAGAGTAGTCTTTATTATCCCCAGGGGGGGGGGGGGGGGGGTAAATCATTTTGCAGCATGTAGTAAAAACACATTGAACACACACCAAAACAAGAAATACAGCAACATGTACACAACTAGCAGTACTACTACAGGTTATTGAGAAAGATGATAGCAGCTGGCATGAAGGACAGTTTAGACCTATTATTTTTAAACGTGGGGGAGCAACATAAATGAATCAAACAAGGGATGCTGAGAGTCCCTCGGAATGGATTGCGCCTTCTGCACAGTGTGACTAGTGTCTGACACAGGCCAGTTATGTTCCTTCCAATGATCCTGCTACCTAGTTTCACAATGTTACCCAGCCTGCTCTTACTCTTTTCATACATACATTTACGTCATTTAGCAGACGCTCTTATCCAGAGCAACTTACAGGAGCAATTAGGGTTAATTGCCTTGCTCAAGGGCACATCGACAGATTTTTCACCTAGTCGGCTCGGGGATTAGAACCAGCGACCTTTCGGTTACTGGCACTACACTCTTAACCACTAAGCTACCTGCCGCCCATTTACATTGAGATGACCAAAACAGCAGATCATATTGAATGTTAAAATGGATTCAATTAACGATCTGTAAAAGATTATCATCAGTGTCTTATCTACCAGGAGGGATCTTCTCTCAGGAAGAAGAAGCACTGATTTCACTTTGCACAGATAGCATCCACATTGGCCTCAAAACTCAGTAGGCTGTCAAGGAAAGTGCCAACATATTTGAATCGATCAACAGTCTCCACTGGCTCACCATCTATCACAGTCTGTATTGGTGGCAGGGGGCTCCTCCGGAAATCAATAGCCATATCCTTGGTTTTCTTGACATTAAGTTCTAAGTTGTAGCGGTCACACCATCCAACAAACTCCTCCACCACTGGGTCATGACTCGCCTCCTCATCCTGTAAAAGACTCACGATAACCAAGTTGTCTGCAAACTTCATGATATGTCTAGTTGTGATTACTCTGCAGTACAAACAGCAGTGAGGAAAGGACGCACCCTTGTGGTGAACCAGTTGAGGAGGATAGTGTGCTGGATAAGGAACCGTTGACTTTCAGCCTTTAAGTTCTATTGGTTAAAAAGTAAATCAACCAGCTGACTATGTTAAAATCAAGATCAAAATTGGACAAAAGGCTTTCTGCTAAGACATGTGGTTGTATACAATTAAAAGCCAAAGAGAAGTCAACAAATAGTAGTCTGGCATGGGTCTTACTTCCCTCAAGATGTTTAAGGACATAGTTAAGAACAGTTATAGTTGCATCTTCCTAGCAACGGTCATCGAAATTGTTAAAAGGTTTTAAAAACAATTCTAATGAATGCAACAGTTGGACAATGGATGAAAAATACTCTTAGAATTGTTATAAAATCCATCAGATATTGACTGAATTATAGCACATAAAACATTTGACTGGCATGGACAAATAATTAATGGAATTCAGGGATTTTGGTGGGAATTCAGGGATTCAATTTATTGTCAAATGTCACTTTGTTTCTTAGATTATTTTAATTTTTTATTTAGTCACATGCACAGGGTACAGTGAAATGTAGTTGCAGGGTACAGTGAAATTCTTAATCTCCGAGCTCCAACAGTGCAGGTGTGAATGAAACAATAACCCAAAAATACAAATCTAGTAATAATAACAACATATACATGTTTACAAATGATAAATATTAATGTCCACTGGGGTGTGAGCAATGTAATTGTCCGTTGAGGGGGGATACAATGTCCATAGGGGGGGCTGTGGCTCAGGTGGCTGAGGTCCCTGATGATCTTCTTGGCCTTCCTGCGACACCTGGGGTTGTAGGTGTCCTGGAGGGCAGCCAGTTTGCACCCAATGATGGGTTCGGCTGAGTGTACCACCCTCTGTAGTGCCTTGCAGCCAGCGGCGGTGGAGTTACTGTACCGACAGAATGTTCTCGATGGTGCTCCTGTAGAACACTGTGAGGGCCCTCGGGGACAGGCCGAATTTCTTCCTTCACCACGGTGTCCACGTGGTTTGACTATTTCAGCTCCTCTGAGATGTGTACGGCGAGGAACTTGACGTTTTTGACCGTCTCCATGGCGGCCCCATTGATGAGGATGGGGGCGTGCCCAGCCTGGTTCCTCCTGAAGTCCACAATCAGCTCCTTTGTTTTGCTGAAGTTGAGGGAGAGGTTGTTTACCTGGCACCACACCGTCAGAGTGTCTACCTCCTCCCTGTAGGCTGTCTAGTTGTTGTTGGTAATCAGGCCTACAACTGTCGTGTCGTCAGCGAACGTGATGATGGGCTTGGAACTGTGTGAGGCCACGCAGTCGTGGGTATACAGTGAGTACAGGAGGGGACTGAGGACGCACCCTTGTGGGGCCCCCGTGTTGAGGATCATTGTGGAGGAGGTAATGTTGTCTACTGTACCTTCACCACCTGGGGGAGGCCCGTCAGGAAGTCCAGGACCCAGTCGCATAGGGAGGAGTTCAGTCCCAGGGCTGTGAGCTTTTGGTGAGCTTAGAGGGCACTATAGTATTGAAGGCCGAGCTGTAGTCGATGAACAGCATCCTCACATATGCATTCCTCTTGTCCAGGTGGGTGAGGGCAGTGTGCCATGCAATGGCGATTGCGTCGTCCGTGGATCTGTTGAGAGGTAGGAGAGTTGGAGAGGGTCGAGTGTGTCGGGGAGGGAGGAGGTGATGTGGTCTTTGACTAGCCTCTCGAAGCACTTCATTATGATGTAATTGAGTGCTACGGGTCGGAAGTCATTCAGTTCAGTTACTTTCCTTTTCTTGGGCACGGGGATGATAGTGGACATCTTGAAGGGATGACAGCCTGAGCTAGAGAGAGATTGAAAATGTCAGAAAACACAACAGCTAGCTGGTCTGCACATGCTATGAGGGCGCAGCTAGGGAATGCCGTCTGGGCCGGCAGCCTTGCGAGGGTTAACACGTTTGAATGACTTACATATGTCCTCCATGGAGCCCGTAAGCACGTAGCCCTCGTTGTCCTCAGGGGCTCTCCTTGGCAGCACAGAGTCGTTTTGCTCGAAGCGCGAGAAAAAGGTGTTTAGCTTGTCCGGTAGGGCGGTGTTGGGGTCTGCGACGTGACTGGCTTTCTTTTTGTAATCCGTGATTGTTAGAAGTCCCTGCCACATGCGCCTCATATCCGACCCACTGAATTGCTCCTCCACTTTGTCTCTATACTTGTGTCTCGCCATGTTGATCAATCTGCATAGGTCGTATTTGTACTGTTTAACCATACAATTGTCCCTGGTCTCTCCTTCAGTTTCCCGACAAAGCTGCCATCAATCCACAGTTTTTGATTCGGATACATTTTGAAAGACACCATCGGTATCACATCATCTATGCATTTTTGGATGAATCCGGTGACTGAGTCGGCGTATTGATTGATGTTGTCCCCAGAGTGACCCAGGACATACTCCAGTCTACTTGATCAAAACAGTCTTGGAGCAAGGATTCTGATTGGTCAGACCAGCATTGTACAGACCTGACGATTGGAACTTCCCTCTTGAGTCTTTGTTTGTAGGTGGGGGGGAGCAAAATGGAGTCATGGTCAGAAAGGAAAGAAGGATGGGAGATGGCCTTATACCTGTGTCGAAAAGGCATGTAGCAGTGGTCCAGCATAGAATCTCTGCGAGTCGGACAGTCAATGTGTTGATAGTAATTCGGGAGCACGGTTCTCAAATTACTTTCGTCGTTAAAGTCCATGAATGAATACTGCCTCTGGGTAAGCGGTCTCCAGTTTGTTCAGGTTCCAATGAAGATCTTTTAGAGTATTTTTGGTGTCGGCTTGGGACAGGACGTACACAGCGGTGGCGATACTCCCTGAGAACTCTCTCGGAAGGTAAAAAGGGTGACATTTGATGACCAAGTATTCAAAGTCGGGAGAGCAGAAGCTCCTGTGTGTTCCTGTATGTTTCCCCTGTCGTACCACGTGTTATTGGTCCTAAAGCAGAGCCCTCTGTGCTCGATGAACTGTAAAACTCGCTGGTTGTATATAATCCGTTTGGATGTCGGAGGAAAGCCAGGTCTCAGAAAAACAGTATGTCGCTGAATCTGATGTCCCTCCAGAAGGAGATACTCGCTCTGAGTTCGTCAAGTTTATTCACCAATGATTGAACATTGGCGAGCAGCATGCTGGGTAATGGAGGACGGGTCGCCTGGCGTCTCAATCTCACTAAGACCCCCCCCCCCCCACGTCTGCCTCTCCATCAACGTCTTCGTTTCCTACTCTCCTGTAGGACTCCCAGGCAACCCGGCGCCTCACCAAAGAAGCCAGGCCATCATTCCGCTGTCTCTGGGAATTCGGGAAGGTCGGGTGGACGGTGAGTACCCAGCTATTCATATTCCAATAGCTCTACCCAGGTGTATGAAGTAATGCACGAAACGAACTGAGTAAGAACATTCTAGAAAAACACTAGAAGAAGCTCGAGCCATTCGAAGTTTCATTGTACCGGTCGTGTGTACTTAGACTTGCATTACTTAATCTTTGAGACAAGCATATGCTTGGCGCCATCTTAGCCATCTACATTTTCTTATTGTATCTGGTATTAAACAAATATTTTGTGATAAAATAAAGAAAATGAAATGTGCCACATTTGCATAAATACATTGGGTATATTTGCATATATGACCACATTAACATAAAGGGGAGGAACATGGCTGCAACCACCAAACACTTGCTCTGTTTACCCTACCTGCACTCACCTGCGCTGGCTAGACTGCCTCATTAATTATTGTTGTTGTCACGTTCTGTTGCATAATTCAACAAGTGTTTCAATAGCAGGATGCCCTCGGATGAAGAATCAACACGCTTGGCTCTAGATAACACCTATCTAAACACACTTTACATTGTTTGCGGGAGTGTTCATTTTCAGAAGTTTCTTTCATTTCAGCCATCTAATTTGTAAACATTTGAACTGCATGAAATTATCACTCTTCTTCAATTCCAAAATAAAAAAGACAAAAAATCTTTATTCTCTTTCTTGTGATGTAAGTGTTGAGACGGTGTGTTAAATCCTAGACAAAGTTTTCCTTTAGAATCAATGTATTCCATTGAGCACATTTCAGCCATTTCTGCGGTCGTAACGTTAATGGGAAAAAACGACAGGCACAAGCAAGCGTATGAAATAGTCGCAGGATTAAAATGAAAGCAATCAATCCAGCGAGATTTAAGTGACAAGTGGAATTTTCACCCCTCAAACACAGGAAATAGATTACTGAAAAAGACAGATCCTCAAGTGGGCGGGGCATGCGCGTTTCCCCTCTCCCGACCCTATAAGCAAACAGCAATGGGTCTAACCGGTCCTGAACCTTGGCCATAATCTCACCCTAAACAATATGTTCAAAGGCATTCATGGTCAGTAAGGTAAGGGTTACAGGTCTGTTTAAGATTTTGGGGGATTTGACCTTAGTAACTGGTACTACCAATGACTCCTTCCAGATTACTGGGACCCTTTGCTGTTGCAATGACAGCTGCACGTCTTCACGTTTGCGCTGCTCAATACTAAGCTTTTGAGTGGCGCGACCGGTAGAAACGCTTGAGGGAGGATGGTCACGTGTGTTTGTAAAGCAGAGGCCCCTGGTCAAGCCAGGTATGTGCCGAACTGCCGGTGGTTGGAGAATTTTTCATTTTTCAAACACCTGAAACAGCTTTTTCCTGCAATCTAGAGCCATAATCATTATGCTTAAGTCTATGTAAAAAAATAAATATATATATGTATATTTTTCTGCATATCTAAGCTCTTGAGCTGTCTGTATCCTCCTAAAGCATACTAAATATGCTTCTCTGCATCTCTGCTAAAATCTGTGATTTAAAATAAAAGGAATGTGAGTCTTATTCAGTACATTTAGTTATTGCTTGCTTAACGTTTACCAACCTTGCCAGCAGGCATGTCAGCTAGCTACTCTAACTTGATTGATAGCCTGAAATGGCTTCTTGGTAGCTTGTTATGAGGTTGGGAGATTGGGAACCTATCTGGGCTAGCTAAAACCAACTTCAATTCCTAAGTGGCTAGTAGTATTACATAGAAACACTTAAAAAATATATTTTATTTTTTTAAACAGGACAAATCTGAGGGGACACGTACCCCTGTACCCCCTACGGGCATGAGTATATATCACATCTCCTACCTGTCAGTATATGGAGGTTGGTGTGAATAGGAGGTGATGATGAGGTCTTTCTCTTTGCGCAGTAAATCAATAGAAACTATAAGACGCTCATCCTCGTCTGTAGTTGAACAAAGGGAGCTATCCTCTGTGAAGCTGTTTAGCCAGAGGAAGAAAACTAGAGAAAGTGGTTTGAAAATACATTCTAGGGGAAAGAAACATCAAAGGCAAAAAGCCACAGTCAGCAGGATGAAAGAGTGAGGGAGAGATAAGTTTAGGGAGAGGGCCACAGAACATCATAGGAACAATGACGGAGAGAATGAGATGGAGGGAAAGATGGAGAGAGATCCACAGCGGAAACATAAAAGGACATACAGTGGAGAATAAAAACATACATCCATCCAACTCACTTGGCGGATACTGCTGGGCTGTGACCAAAATAGTTGCTGTGGAAAGTGATAACATTCAACGTTAACTGAAATCCATTTTATGAACGAGGAATGAAAAGAAAGAAGAAAAAACATGCATTATTCTCTTAGCCTTGTCCCATATCCAAAAAAGCATTCCTTACCCTGTATATTCATAGGACAAACAAACAGGCATACGTTTTGGCCTATAGACAGGTTGGTTGTTTAGCGACAAAACTGACTCTTGCAAAACTGTGGGGTAAAAAAGACAGGGTTGGCTTAGATTGTTGACGACATGTAAACTATATTTTGTTTCCATATGTTTATTGAAAACAGAAATACATTTGCACAATGAGCACTTGTTGTCTCTCAAATACATTGTTACAGTTGTTGGTTAGCTACCTAGCGAATCTTTGCCATATTAGCATTGACATGAAATCAGTTAAAACATCTCAAAACAAGACATGGTATCAAGAACAAAATAAAACTTGCTGAAACGAGCCACCTACGATTCCCCACATGACAGCTTCTTGTCCTAGTTGTTAGCTCACTGACCATTCAGAATCATAACAAAGCACTGATTCCACTCCCATCGATGGGCGCACATAATTTTTGTGACTTTGTCAGCCAACCCATTTATTCCCCCAGTATGGATCTCACCTGGACCATACCATTGTCATCTAATCAATATTCAAGACATTCAATAGAGGCATGCAACCACATACAAACATATTCAGGTTAATATCAATATTCCTAAATACATACACACTTCAATCAAGGATCTGATTAGCTTTTTTCTCCAAACTGGGCTGAAACATGTTTGGGTATGCTTTCACTCCCCTGGTCCCAGACCTGTTTGTGCTTTCACTCCCCTGGTCCCAGACCTGTTTGTGCTTTCACTCCCCTGGTCCCAGACCTGTTTGTGTTTTCACTCCCCTCCCTGTTCCCCTCCCTGTTTGTGCTTTCACTCCCCTGGTCCCAGACCTGTTTGTGCTTTTTTACCAACTCCTAGGTCATTGTCAGATCTGGGACCATAATTGTGTGACTTAATTTGTTTTTCAGTTATAAGTGCAACCAGAGAGTAGGCCTACCCACTGGGCACACACTGGCTGAATCAACATCGTTTCCACATCATTTCAATAACATTATGTTGAACCAACATAGAATAGACATCTGTGCCCAGTGGGTAGTGACAAACCTGGAATGGAACAACAACTCAAATGTTCTCTATTAAATGGACAGTCTCCAGATCTGCTCATAATCTTAGCCGAACAGACAAAACTCCATGTCAATATAAATTATATTTATTGGAGGACTGTAGTGGATTATTCCCACATCAGACCTCCCTGCTCTTTGGTTTTTGGAGACTTTCCCATTCTGGCCCAGGCTAGATCTTTGATATAGACAATCTAATTAGTGAGGAGGACAAATCACTTGGATCTATTAGGTTGGGATAATGAGAATCCTTGATACATTATGTTGCATTAGTCTAGAGCAGTGTTTCTTAATCCTGGTCCTGGGGACCCAAAGGGATGAGGGTTTTTTAAAGCCTTAGTACTACACACCTGATTAAAATGATCCAAGCTTGATGACCATTTGAATCAGCTTTGTAGTGCTAGGGTAAAAACTCAAATGTGCATCCCTTTGGGTCCTAAGGACCAGGATTAAGAAACACGGCTCTAGATCAGTGCTTCCCAACTCCAGTCCCACAGTACACCCAACAGTACATCTTTTTATTGAAGCCCCGGACAAACACACCTGATTCAACTTTTCAACTAATCATCAAGCCTTCAATGAGTTGAATCAGGTGTGTTAGTCCGGGGTTACAACAACAACGTGTGCTCTTGGGGGTACTGGAGGACTGGAGTTGGGAAAACACTGATCTAGATGACTGATAAATGTGAGTAAGGCTAGGTTGGTTATATGATTTGGTCATACTCTGTAGGCACATTGTTCATTGCTGCCAGTGGAGGAGTATGCTGTTTCTATTTCCTGAATACCTCTCTTGCTCTGAATCAGTCATCCTCTAATTCCTGCATGTTCTCTGCAACCATCTGGCTAAGATATGCAGCAGGCTGCACTGAGCAGGTCAAAGCATCACATCTGTGGGGTTATGTCTAATTTTTCTTACACTTGTATTCCAGTGTAGATTTGGAAGCTGGGCTGTCTATTTCATTAGGTTGGTTATTGTCTAACTGAGCCGATGCTCTTGTCTTTCATTACAGTAGGATTAGGAGGCTTTGTTGACATTGGGTTTTGTGACAGCCTTCTCCTTGTGTGGGTTACTATGTGGCAGAACTGGGTTCAAATTTGAGTTGTTTTCTTTCAAACACTTTAGCTGTGCTCGATTGAGCTCGCCTGGCACAATGGAACCCAATGGAATTTTTCCAATAGTGCAAACCCTGCTTATTCGGGACTCCAAGCAGGCTTAACCTAACGCTGAGAGGGAACAAATGCTATTTAAAGCACAGGCCAGATGCTGTGTGGGGAAGCCCATCAACAGGCTTCTGTTGAGTCTGTCTGTTCCCAACTGAGGCTCCTCTGCTTGGGGTTAGGCTGGACGTATTACCCTGGGGTTAGGCTGGACGTATTACCCTGGGGTTAGGCTGGACGTATTACCCTGGGGTTAGGCTGGATGTATTACCCTGGGGTTAGGCTGGACGTATTACACATCATGAATCACTCCCTTGGTTGTTGACAAAAACAGACTAAAAACAGCTCAGGCTGCAGCAGATATATCCATATTAATAACCATATCCAATTCACACCTGACTTTTCTGGGGATTCTGTACTGTAATAATGAGGGAGCAGGAACTCCGTAGCCCACAGCAACGGGGACTGGAGCAGAGGAGTGGATTTAAACAGGGCTTTATAGTCTCAGGATTTGTCTTCAGATTATATATATATATATATATATATATATACACACAGTTGAAGTCAGAAGTTTACATACACCTTAGCCAAATACATTTAAACTCTGTTTTTCACAATTCCTGACATTTAATCCTAGTAAAAATTCCCTGTCTTAGGTCAGTTAGGATCACCACTTTATTTTAAGAATGTGAAATGTCAGAAGAGAATGATTTATTTCAGCTTTTTATTTCTTTCATCACATTCCCAGTGGGTCAGAAGTTCACATACACTCAATTAGTATTTGGTAGCATTGCCTTTTAAATTGATTAACTTGGGTCAAACGTTTCGGGTAGCCTTCCACAAGCTTCCCACAATAAGTTGGGTGAATTTTGGCCCATTCCTCCTGACAGAGCTGGTACAACTGAGTCAGGTTTGTAGGCCTCCTTGCTCGCACACGCTTTTTCAGTTCTGCCCACAACTTTTCTATAGGATTGAGGTCAGGGCTTTGTGATGGCCACTCCATTACCTTGACTTTGTTGTCCTTAAGCCATTTTGCCACAACTTTGGAAGTATGCTTGGGGTCATTGTCCATTTGGAAGACCCATTTGCGACCAAGCTTTAACTTCCTGACTGATGTCTTGAGATGTTGCTTCAATATATCCACATAATTTATTAAAGCCACATAAATCTATTTTGTGAAGTGCACTAGTCCCTCCTGCAGCAAAGCACCCCCACAGCATGATGCTGCCACCCCCGTGCTTCACGGTTGGGATGGTGTTCTTCGGCTTGCAAGCTACTGCCTTTTTCCTCCAAACATAACAATGTTCATTATGGCCAAATAGTTATATTTTTGTTTCATCAGATCAGAGGACATTTCTTGAAAAAGTACGATCTTTGTCCCCATGTGCAGTTGCAAACCGTAGTCTTGCTTTTTTATGGCGGTTTTGGAGCAGTGGCTTCTTCCTTGCTGAGCAGCCTTTCAGGTTATGTCGATATAGGACTTGTTTTACTGTGGATATAGATACTTTTGTACCTGTTTCCTCCAGCATCATCACAAGGTCCTTTGCTGTTGTTCTGGGATTGATTTGCACTTTTCGCACCAAAGTATGTTAATCTCTAAGAGACAGAACGCATCTCCTTCCTGAGTAGTATGGCGGCCGCGTGGTCCATTGGTGTTTATACTTGCGTACTATTGTTTGTTCAGATGAACGTGGTACCTTCAGGTATTTGGAAATTGCTCCCAAGGATGAACCAGACTTGTGGAGGTCTACAAATTTGGCTGATTTCTTTTGATTTTCCCATGATGTCAAGCAAAGAGGCACTGAGTTTGAAGGTAGGCCTTGAAATACATCCACAGGTACACCTCCAATTGACTCAAATGATGTCAATTAGCCTATCAGAAGCTTCTAAAGACATTACATAATTTTCTGGAATTTTTCCAAGCTGTTTAAAGGCACAGTCAACTTAGTGTATGCAAACTTCTGACACAGTGAATTATAAGTAAAATAATCTGTCTGTAAACAATTGTTGGAAAAATTACTTGTGTCATGCACAAAGTAGATGTCCTAACCGACTTGCCAAAACCATAGTTTGTTGACAAGACATTTGTGGAGTGGTTGAAAAACTAGTTTTAATGACTCCAACATAAGTGTATGTAACCTTCCGACTTCAACTGTGTGTGTGTGTATATATATATATATATATTATTTTTTTATGTCATTAAGTAAGGTGCCTCCTGTCCTTGGATGATAATCAAAAAGCAAAGTAACCGCAAACTAATACCACAGAATAAGAATTACTCCCCTGAATCTCCAGCACATTGTCTGTACATTATAAAACCACCATTGGATTTTAAATTGATTCATAGGCCCAGTAAAGATCTGAAAAGAGCGGGATTGTATATGAAAGGGATTAGACTGTATATTTCTCATCCGCTACGCTGAGGGAAGATGTACACCCAAGGTTGTAGAGACAACAAGCTGCAACAACTTTCACAGCTCTAAAAATATGTTTATGATGATGTGCCAGACATCTGCGTATTGTTACCAAGGCAACTGGAGCCTGGTCGTCTGGCAGTCATTGTGTTTTTGTGGCTCAGTGCCTCCACAGAATGGTGGTGGCCAGATAGACACAAGCTCCTCAGCAAACCTGTTGAGATCATGTGCAACTGAAGCTTAAGTGTGCCAGTCCACTAGATGCAGAATTTGCATTGGAAATACTTAGGGATAAAATGAATGGTGTCTTATGAGTCCAACCATAGATGATGTATATGTCTAAAAGAAAATTCTATATGTGAGTATGTTAATGTATAATTAACACATACTGTGTACAAAACATGAAGAACACCTTCCTAATATTGAGTTGCACTCCCTGTTGCCCTCAGAACAGCCTCAATTTGTCGGGGCACGGACTATACAAGGTGTCGAATGCGTTCCACAGGGATGATGGCCCATGCTGACTCCTATGCTTCCCACAGTTGTGTCAAGTTGTCTGGGTGTCCTTTGGGTGGTGGACCATTCTTGATACACACAGGAAACTGTTGAGCATGAAAAACCCAGCAGCGTTGCAGTTCTTGACACACTCAAACCGGTGCGCCTGGCACCTACTAACATACCCCGTTTAAAGGCACTTAAATATTTTGTCTTGCCCATTCACTCTCTCAAGGCTTAAAAATCCTTATTTAACCTCTACGGGACGGTTGAGTTAACGTGTGCTAATGTGATTAGCATGACTGTTGTAAGTAACAGCAAACTTTCCAGGACATAGACATGTCTTATGGGCAGAAAACTTAGAATTTTGTTAATCTAACTGCACTGTCCAATTTACAGTAGCTATTACAGTGAAAAAATACCATGCTATTGTTTGAGAACAACAAAAAACGTATCACGGCAACTGGTTTGATACATTTAACTCTGAAGGTAAATAATGTACTTACATTCAGTAATCTTGCTCTGATTTGTCATCCTAAGGGTTCCAGAGATATTATGTAGCTTAGTTTTGTTTGATAAAATCAATTTTTATATTAAAATGTAGGAACTGGGTTCTACAGTTTGAACCCCTGCTGTCTCTGGCTCCACACCCACCCCGCCCGGCCATCTAGATGTGTGAAAGTTAGTGTATAAGCTAATGATCCATCATGTATGACATTTCTGGGAGTGTGGAAACTTACATTTTTTATTAGCATATGATTTTTGTATGTTCTCCATAGTTATGTACTTAAAAATGTATCAATTGATGAATTCGGCACATTTGGGCGGACTTGATTCAAAATAGTCCAGTATTGCAATGCTTCACTTGATCAATCTGAAACTTTACACACACTGCTTCCATCTAGTGGCCAAAATCTAAATTGCGCCTAAACTGCAATATTATATTGTGGCCTTTCTCTTGCATTTCAAAGATGATGGAACAAAACAAAAAAAAGAGAACGCATGTTTTTTTGTTTGTATTATTTTTTACCAGATCTAATGTGTTATATTCTCCTACATTAATATAACATTTCCACAAACTTCAAAGTGTTTCCTTTCAAATGGTATCAATAATATGCACATCCTTGTTTCAGGTCCTGAGCTACAGGCAGTTAGATTTGGGTATGTCATTTTAGTCGAAAATGGGGGGAAAAAAAGGGTACGATCCTTTTAACCTGTTTCCTCCCCTTCAAATTTTTACATTTTAGTCATTTAGCAGACGCTCTTATCCAGAGCGACTTACTGTTAGTGAGTGCATACATTTTCATACTGGTCCCCAGTGGGAATTGAACCCACAACCCTGGCGTTGCAAGCGCCATGCTCTACCAACTGAGATACACGGGACGATATACACTGATTGGAGTGGATTTATCAGGTGACATCAGTAAGGGATCATAGTTTTCACTTGGATTAACAACCTGCAAAATCGGCAGTGTATCAAATACATGTTCTCCCCACTGTATATGTACACACTGTACTTCTCCATTATATACTTCTCCATTATTTAGACAGCATATGCTGCCCACTAGTGCTTACAGAGTACTATAGCACAGGCTATGAAAAAAAATAGGATTAACCTGGTCAGTCTATGTCATGGAAAGAGTTTCTAATGTTTGTACACTCAACTTACCTGGTAAAATAAGGGTAAAATAAATATAAATACATTTGTGGTATCTAGCTCTATTTTCTTAAATACTTTTTTATTTACATAGTTGAATGTGCTGACAACAAAATCACACAAAAATTATCAATGGAAATCAAATGTATCAACCCATGGAGGTCTGGATTTGGAGTCACCCTCAAAATTAAAGTGGAAAACCACACTACAGGCTGATCCAACTTTGATGTAATGTCCTTAAAACAAGTCAAAATGAGGCTCAGTAGTGTGTGTGTGGCCTCCACGTGCCTGTATGACCTCCCTACGACGCCTGGGCATGCTCCTGATGAGGTGGCGGATGGTCTCCTGAGGGATCTCCTCCCAGACCTGGACTAAAGCATCCGCCAACTCCTGGACAGTCTGTGGTGCAACGTGGCGTTGGTGGATGGAGCGAGACATGATGTCCCAGATGTGCTCAATTGGATTCAGGTCTGGGGAACGGGCGGTCCATAGCATCAATGCCTTCCTCTTGCAGGAACTGCTGACACACTCCAGCCACATGAGGTCTAGCATTGTCTTGCATTAGGAGGAACCCAGGGCCAACCGCACCAGCATATGGTCTCACAAGGGGTCTGAGGATCTCATCTCGGTACCTAATGGCAGTCAGGCTACCTATGGAGGGCTGTGCGGCCCCCCCAAAGAAATGCCACTCGACACCATGACTGACCCACCGCCAAACCGGTCATGCTGGAGGATGTTGCAGGCAGCAGAACGTTCTCCACGGCGTCTCCAGACTCTGTCACGTCTGTCACATGTGCTCAGTGTGAACCTGCTTTCATCTGTGAAGAGCACAGGGTGCCAGTGGCGAATTTGCCAATCTTGGTGTTCTCTGGCAAATGCCAAACGTCCTGCACGGTGTTGGGCTGTAAGCACAACCCCCACCTGTGGACGTCGGGCCCTCATACCACCCTCATGGAGTCTGTTTCTGACCGTTTGAGCAGACACATGCACATTTGTGGCCTGCTGGAGGTCATTTTGCAGGGCTCTGGCAGTGCTCCTCCTTGCACAAAGGCGGGGGTAGCAGTCCTGCTGCTGGGTTGTTGCCCTCCTACGGCCTCCTCCACGTCTCCTGATGTACTGGCCTGTCTCCTGGTAGCGCCTCCATGCTCTGGACACTACGCTGACAGACACAGCAAACCTTCTTGCCACAGCTCGCATTGATGTGCCATCCTGGATGAGCTGCACTACCTGAGCCACTTGTGTGGGTTGTAGACTCCGTCTCATGCTACCACTAGAGTGAAAGCACCGCCAGCATTCAAAAGTAACCAAAACATCAGCCAGGAAGCATAGGAACTGAGAAGTGGTCTGTGGTCACCACCTGCAAAACCAGTCCTTTATTGGGGGTGTCTTGCTAATTGTCTAATTTCCACCTGTTGTCTATTCCATTTGCACAACAGCATGTGAAATGTATTGTCAGTGTTGCTTCCTAAGTGGACAGTTTGATTTCACAGAAGTGTGATTGACTTGGAGTTACATTGTGTTGTTTAAGTGTTCCCCTTATTTTTTTGAGCAGTGTGTGTGTGTGTGATAGCCAATCAGGCTTTGGCACATCTGGAGTTATATATATATATATATATATATATATATATATATATATATATATATATATATATATATATATATATATATATATATATATATATATATATATATATATATGTATATATGTGTGTGTGTGTGTGTGTGTATAACTCCAGATGTGCCAAAGCCTGATTGGCTAGACTGCCCTGAGGTGGTATGTGACATCAGAGCTATGAATGCAAGGGAATACAGAGGACCTGTGGAAGTCTAGTTCAAGTTATTTAGATACCTGGTCATGATCAAACCATTGATTATAACACCACAATAAATATATACCATTATGCTGTCCTTAGTGAAAGTCATGAAAATAAGTTACATTAGTTATGATTTTTGTGTGATATGAGTCAGAATATAAACAGATATTATGTAGTGAGTCCCTATGTGTATTGGCCTTTCAAATGCCAATAAGGAATATCTCCTTGTTTTCCTTTGTGCAATTTCAGAAACGTGTAAACGGTAAGTAGTCTGAATATGATCCTTTATAGCATATTGTTAGTTTATTGACCCATTTTTTTGGGGGGTGTGGGGGGGGGGGGTCTATTTGTATTCAAGCTTTACAAAATGTACATCAATGTAAGTACAAAGATTTTACCATATCCCAACCACCCCACAACACATCCACCCTCCCCCCAACCCCCCCAGTCCCTTCCCTACCTCTCCGCCCTACCTCAGTCCACCCACCTCGATTCCCTCCCAACCACCCATCCCAATAACCCCATATCCCCAACCCACCCCACACCCTCCCTCAGTTCGGTCCTAGAAAACAAAGATATCACAACAAATCAACAAACAAAGAAGAATACAGGACAAAAAGTATTTCTCACACACAACTCAATACAGATTCAAGATACAAAAACAGAAATAAGTAAATAAATTATTAGTAAACCTTATACAAACTTGCTTGGACTGGATAGCACTATATTGATGACTGTACCTATTATGTGATTTTTTACTTCTTTTTTTGTCGTTTTAGCAGACGCTCTTATCCAGAGCAATTTACAGTTAGTGAGTGCATAAATTTTTCATACTGGCCCCCCGTGGGAATCGAACCCACAACCCTGGCTTTGCAAGTTTACATTACATTTTAGTCATTTAGCAGACGCTCTTATCCAGAGCGACTTACAGGAGCAATTAGGGTTAAGTGCCTTGCTCAAGGGCACATTTACGTCATTTAGCAGACGCTCTTATCCAGAGCGACTCACAAATTGGTGCATTCACCCTATAGCCAGTGGGATAACCACTTTACAATTTTTTTGGGGGGGTAGAAGGATTACTTTATCCTATCCCAGGTATTCCTTAAAGAGGTGGGGTTTCAAATGTCTCCGGAAGGTGGTGAGTGACTCCGCTGTCCTGGCGTCGTGAGGGAGCTTGTTCCACCATTGGGGTGCCAGAGCAGCGAACAGTTTTGACTGGGCTGAGCGGGAACTATGCTTCCGCAGAGGAAGGGGAGCCAGCAGGCCAGAGGTGGATGAACGCAATGCCCTCGTTTGGGTGTAGGGACTGATCAGAGCCCGAAGGTAAAGAGGTGCCGTTCCCCTCACTGCTCCATAGGCAAGCACCATGGTCTTGTAACGGATGCGAGCTTCAACTGGAAGCCAGTGGAGTGTGCGGAGGAGGGGGGTGACGTGAGAGAACTTGGGAAGGTTGAACACCAGACGGGCTGCGGCGTTCTGGATGAGTTGTAGGGGTTTAATGGCACAGGCAGGGAGGCCAGCCAACAGCGAGTTGCAGTAATCCAGACGGGAGATGACAAGTGCCTGGATTAGGACCTGTGCCGCTTCCTGTGTAAGGCAGGGTCGTACTCTCCGAATGTTGTAGAGCATGAACCTGCAGGAGCGGGTCACCGCCTTGATGTTAGCGGAGAACGACAGGGTGTTGTCCAGGGTCACGCCAAGGCTCTTCGCACTCTGGGAGGAGGACACAACGGAGTTGTCAACCGTGATGGCGAGATCATGGAACGGGCAGTCCTTCCCCGGGAGGAAGAGCAGCTCCGTCTTGCCAGGGTTCAGCTTGAGGTGGTGATCCGTCATCCATACTGATATGTCTGCCAGACATGCAGAGATGCGATTCGCCACCTGGTTATCAGAAGGGGGAAAGGAGAAGATTAGTTGTGTATCGTCAGCGTAGCAATGATAGGAGAGGCCATGTGAGGATATGACAGAGCCAAGTGACTTGGTGTATAGGGAGAAAAGGAGAGGGCCTAGAACTGAGCCCTGGGGGACACCAGTGGTGAGAGCACGTGGTGCGGAGACAGCTTCTCGCCACGCCACTTGGTAGGAGCGACCGGTCAGGTAGGACGCAATCCAGGAGTGAGCCGCGCCGGAGATGCCCAGCTCGGAGAGGGTGGAGAGGAGGATCTGATGGTTCACAGTATCAAAGGCAGCAGACAGGTCTAGAAGGACAAGAGCAGAGGAGAGAGAGTTAGCTTTAGCAGTGCGGAGAGCCTCCGTGACACAGAGAAGAGCAGTCTCAGTTGAATGACCAGTCCTGAAACCTGACTGGTTCGGATCAAGAAGGTCATTCTGAGAGAGATAGCAAGAGAGTTGGCTAAAGACGGCACGCTCAATAGTTTTGGAAAGAAAAGAAAGAAGGGATACTGGTCTGTAGTTGTTGACATCAGTGGGATCGAGTGTTGGTTTTTTGAGAAGGGGAGCAACTCTCGCTCTCTTGAAGACGGAAGGGACATGGCCAGCGGTCAAGGATGAGTTGATCAGCGAGGTGAGGTAGGGGAGAAGGTCACCGGAGATGGTCTGGAGAAGAGAGGAGGGGATGGGGTCAAGCGGGCAGGTTGTTGGGCGGCCTGCAGTCACAAGTCGCAGGATTTTATCTGGAGAGAGAGGGGAGAAAGAAGTCAAAGCATAGGGTAGGGCAGTGTGAGTAGGACCAGCAGTGTCATTAGACTTAACAAACGAGGATCGGATGTCGTCAACCTTCTTTTCAAAGTGGTTGACTAAGTCATCCACAGAGAGAGAGGAGGGGGGGGGAGGGGGGGAGGATTCAGGAGGGAGGAAAATGTGGCAAAGAGCTTCCTAGGGTTAGAGGCAGATGCTTGGAATTTAGAGTGGTAGAAAGTGGCCTTAGCAGCAGAAACAGATGAAGAAAATGTAGAGAGGAGGGAGTGAAAAGATGCCAGGTCGGCAGGGAGTTTAGTTTTCTTCCATTTCCGCTCCGCTGCCCGGAGCTCTGTTCTGTGAGCTCGCAATGAGTCATCAAGCCACGGAGCTGGAGGGGAGGACCGAGCCGGCCGGGAGGATAGGGGACACAGAGAGTCAAAGGATGCAGAAAGGGAGGAGAGGAGGGTTGAGGAGGCAGAATCAGGAGATTGGAGGGAGAAGGATTGAGCAGAGGGAAGAGATGATAGGATGGAAGAGGAGAGAGTAGTGGGAGAGAGAGAGCGAAGGTTGCGGCGGCGCATTACCATCTGTGTAGGGGCAGAGTGAGTAGTGTTGGAGGAGAGCGAGAGAGAAAAGGAAACAAAGTAGTGGTCGGAGACATGGAGGGGAGTTGCAGTGAGATTAGTAGAAGAGCAGCATCTAGTAAAGATGAGGTCAAGCGTATTGCCTGCCTTGTGAGTAGGGGGGGACGGTGAGAGCGTGAGGTCAAAAGAGGAGAGGAGTGGAAAGGAGGCAGAGAGAAATGAGTCAAATGTGGACATAGGGAGGTTGAAATCCCCCAAAACTGTGAGGGGTGAGCCATCCTCAGGAAAGGAACTTATCAAGGCGTCAAGCTCATTGATGAACTCTCCAAGGGAACCTGGAGGGCGATAGATGACAAGGATATTAAGCTTAAATGGGCTAGTGACTGTGACAGCATGGAATTCAAATGAGGAGATAGACAGGTGGGTTAGGGGAAAAATTGAGAATGTCCACTTGGGAGAGATGAGGATTCCTGTGCCACCACCCCTCTGACCAGATGCTCTCGGGGTATGCGAGAACACATGGTCAGACGAGGAGAGAGCAGTAGGAGTAGCAGTGTTTTCAGTGGTAATCCATGTTTCCGTCAGCGCCAGGAAGTCGAGGGAATGGAGGTTAGCATAGGCTGGGATGAAGTCAGCTTTGTTGGCAGCAGAACGGCAGTTCCAGAGGCTGCCTGAGACCTGGAACTCCAGGTGTGGGGTGCGTGCAGGGACCACCAGGTTAGAGAGGCAGCAGCCACGCGGTGTGAGGCGTTTGTGTAGCCTGTGCAGAGAGGAGAGAACAGGGATAGGCAGAGGCATAGTTGACAGGCTGTAGCAAATGGCTACAATAATGCAGAGGAGATCGGAATGAAATGAACTAAACATCTGGAAGAAGAGAGAGCAGGGCCTCCCTCATCAAAACTTCCACCTCAGAAACTATAATTGTTTCACTGAACCACCCGAACAAAAACTCTCCCAACTTCCACCTTTAGAAATCAGAATTGTTGTGAACCACAGCGGTTCAATGTTTAAAGGAGTAGACTCAACCCACTTTATTCAGCAAGTGCCATGCTCTACCAACTGAGCTACTGGGAATTCTTCCTAGGAAACCTTAAAGCATCTCATCAGAGGGGAGCCTCTACAAGGTACTGAAGTATGATTATAAATGGTTGCCATGTTCTAACAAATGTATCATTGGAACCCCTAAGAGAATACTTAATGTTCTCAAGCTTTAGGAAACACATTACATTGTTGAGCCATTGAGAAGTAGAGGGGGTCTGAGCAGACTTCCACTGGAAAATAATGATACGTCAAGCTAATAAGGATGTAAAAGCAACAATATCGGCATGTTTGGGGTCCAAGGAGAACAAGTCTTCTGGAATACCAAAAACAGCTATCAAGGGACATGGCTGCAGGTTAATTTCAAGCACCTCAGATAAACATTTAAAAATAGAATCCCAGTAATTTTGTAGTTTATAGCATTGAATGAACATGTGACTAAGGTCACATGGTGAGACATGACATCTATCACACTCATAATTTACATTTGGATATATTTCAGACGATCTGGATTTGGAAAAATGCACTCTATGTAAAACCTTAAATTGTATGAGACCAAGACGAGTACAAGATGTAGTGGAGAGTACATCCCACCACTCGTTACATCCCACCACTCGTTACATCCCACCACTCGCTACATCCCACCACTCGCTACATCCCACCACTCGCTACATCCCACCACTCGCTTCATCCCACCACTCGCTACATCCCACCACTCGCTACATCCCACCACTCGCTTCATCCCACCACTCGCTACATCCCACCACTCGCTACATCCCACCACTCGCTACATCCCACCACTCGCTACATCCCACCACTCGCTTCATCCCACCACTCGTTACATCCCACCACTCGTTACATCCCACCACTCGCTTCATCCCACCACTCGCTTCATCCCACCACTCGCTACATCCCACCACTCGCTTCATCCCACCACTCGCTACATCCCACCACTCGCTTCATCCCACCACTCGCTACATCCCACCACTCGCTTCATCCCACCACTCGCTTCATCTCACACATTTCCCGTTCCCAAGCAGATTTAGTTTTGTTGGTGGAGTGCTTGTCCAATGACATAATACACAGATCTGAGAAATGACTGATTTATGTTGATGTCACTTTACCGATGTGGATGTGGTGGAGGAGTCAAGCGCAGGAAACAGAGGTTAGTCCAACAAGACTTTAATAGTCTAAATAACACGAGTAGAAAACCCCGACCTCGAAAATACACGAAGTGGCGAGGGAAAATTACGCACACGCGTAAAACACTAAACATGAAACACAACGGAAAACAAGCACGTAGCATAGACAAAGTGGCAACAAAATAACAACACACAATTACCCTAGAGCAAAACAAGGAACTTATAAGACACGTAATCAACACCCAAACAGACACAGGTGTGACAGACAGACAAAAGCAATCAAATACAGAAACATAGAGCGGTGGCAGCTAGTACTCCGGGGACGGCGAGCGCCGAAGCCTGCCCGAACCAGGAGGAGGAGCAGCCTCGGCCGAAACTGTGACAGTTGAGGTAATATAGTCAATATGCCATCCCAGGGTTGGCAAGGGGGTGGAGCAGGGAAGCCAGGAAATTGGAAGGAGACACAATGCCTAATTTGAAGGTAACGGAAAGAGTGAGATGGCGAGTATTTAGAGGCCAGGATGGGAAAACCTAGAATAAAATCAATTTACATATGTCTTGGAAGGACTTAATACCGTTCCTTGTCCAGTAAAAGAAAGCATGATCTATTAGGGAAGCAGGGAATACGTTATTATTATCAATAGGATCCATAGTAGATGCAGAGGAGAATTTAAAATGCAGTCGAAACTGGTACCAAATCTTAAGTGTGGAAAGCGCTACAGAATTGCCAGTATAGAGAGTGGGGCATGCTGGGAGAGGAGCTGAGTAAAGAAGGAAGAGAAGCAGAAATACAAGAATGAGCCTCTAGGTGGCACCATGGGGTATCTGGAGTATGGAACCAGAATGGCAATTTCTGAAAGTTGGCTGCCCAGTAACAGTATAAAAAGTTGGGTAGTGCAAGCCCTCCACTAAACTTGCATCTCTGAAGTGAACATCTACTGACTCTGGGTACCTTTCCTCCCCAGATAAATGTGGTAACATCCTAATTGATTGGCTAAAAAATAAACTTAGGTAAAAACAATGGGATAGATTGAAATAGATAAAGGAATTTGGGTAAACTGTTCATTTTTACAGCATTACTCCTTCCTATAAGTGATAGTGGTAAGCTACCCCAGCTCTGAAAATCAGATTTCATTTGCGTAAGGAGGGGAGCAAAGTTTTCAGAAAAAAGAGCATGTAATGAACGAGTTACGTTCATGCCAAGGAATTTGAAACCAGAGCGGCTAAGCTGAAAAGACAAGTCTGTCTGCTGAAGCTGTAGCACTGCTGGATTGATTGGGAAGCACTCACTTTTCTGGAGATGCAGCTTGTAACTGGAGAAGGAGCCGAAGTTCTCCAGAATAGAAAGGATAGAAGGTAAACCGGTTACAGGGTTATTTACAGTGAGGGGGAAAAAGTATTTGATCCCCTGCTGTTTTTGTACATTTGCCCACTGACAAAGACATGATCAGTCTATAATTTTAATGGTAGGTTTATTGGAACAGTGAGAGACAATAACAACAAAAAAATCCAGAAAAACGGATGTCAAAAATGTTATAAATTGATTTGCATTTTAATGAGGGAAATAAGTATTTGACCCCTCTGCAAAACATGACTTAGTAATTGGTGGCAAAACCCTTGTTCGCAATCACAGAGGTCAGACGTTTCTTGTAGTTGGCCACCAGGTTTGCACACATCTCAGGAGGGATTTTGTCCCACTCCTCTTTGCAGATCTTCTCCAAGTCATTAAGGTTTCGAGGCTGATGTTTGGCAACTCGAACCTTCAGCTCCCTCCACAGATTTTCTATGGGATTAAGGTCTGGAGACTGGCTAGGCCACTCCAGGACCTTAATGTGCTCTTCTTGAGCCACTCCTTTGCTGCCTTGGCCGTGTGTTTTGGGTCATTGTCATGCTGGAATACCCATCCACGACCCATTTTCAATGCCCTGGCTGAGGGAAGGCGGTTCTCACCCAAGATTTGACGGTACATGGCGCCGTCCATCGTCCCTTTGATGCGGTGAAGTTGTCCTGTCCCCTTAGCAGAAAAACACCCCCAAAGCATAATGTTTCCACCTCCATGTTTGACGGTGGGGATGATGTTCTTGGGGTCATAGGCAGCATTCCTCCTCCTACAAACACGGCGAGTTGAGTTGATGCCAAAGAGCTTGATTTTGGTCTCATCTGACCACAACACTTTCACCCAGTTCTCCTCTGAATCATTCAGATGTTCATTGGCAAACTTCAGACGGGCCTGTATACAGTGGGGGAAAAAAGTATTTAGTCAGCCACCAATTGTGCAAGTTCTCCCACTTTAAAAAGATGAGAGAGGCCTGTAATTTTCATCATAGGTACACGTCAACTATGACAGACAAAATGAGAAAAATAAATCCAGAAAATCACATTGTAGGATTTTTAATGAATTTATTTGCAAATTATGGTGGAAAATAAGTATTTGGTCAATAACAAAAGTTTCTCAATACTTTGTTATATACCCTTTGTTGGCAATGACACAGGTCAAACGTTTTCTGTAAGTCTTCACAAGGTTTTCACACACTGTTGCTGGTATTTTGGCCCATTCCTCCATGCAGATCTCCTCTAGAGCAGTGATGTTTTGGGGCTGTCGCTGGGAAACACGGACATTCAACTCCCTCCAAAGATTTTCTATAGGGTTGAAATCTGGAGACTGGCTAGGCCACTCCAGGACCTTGAAATGCTTCTTACGAAGCCACTCCTTCGTTGCCCGGGCGGTGTGTTTGGGATCATTGTCATGCTGAAAGACCCAGCCACGTTTCATCTTCAATGCCCTTGCTGATGGAAGGAGGTTTTCACTCAAAATCTCACGATACATGGCCCCATTCATTCTTTCCTTTACACGGATCAGTCGTCCTGGTCCCTTTGCAGAAAAACAGCCCCAAAGCATGATGTTTCCACCCCCATGCTTCACAGTAGGTATGGTGTTCTTTGGATGCAACTCAGCATTCTTTGTCCTCCAAACACGACGAGGTGAGTTTTTACCAAAAAGTTCTATTTTGGTTTCATCTGACCATATGACATTCTCCCAATCCTCTTCTGGATCATCCAAATGCACTCTAGCAAACTTCAGACGGGCCTGGACATGCACTGGCTTAAGCAGGTGGACACATCTGGCACTGCAGGATTTGAGTCCCTGGCGGCGTAGTGTGTTACTGATGGTAGGCTTTGTTACTTTGGTCCCAGCTCTCTGCAGGTCATTCACCAGGTCCCCACGTGTGGTTCTGGGATTTTTGCTCACCGTTCTTGTGATCATTTTGACCCCACAGGGTGAGATCTTGCGTGGAGCCCCAGATCGAGGGAGATTATCAGTGGTCTTGTATGTCTTCCATTTCCTAATAATTGTTCCCACAGTTGATTTCTTCAAACCAAGCTGCTTACCTATTGCAGATTGTCTTCCCAGCCTGGTGCAGGTCTACAATTTTGTTTCTGGTGTCCTTTGACAGCTCTTTGGTCTTGGCCATAGTGGAGTTTGGAGTGTGACTGTTTGAGGTTGTGGACAGGTGTCTTTTATACTGATAACAAGTTCAAACAGGTGCCATTAATACAGGTAACGAGTGGAGGACAGAGGAGCCTCTTAAAGAAGAAGTTACAGGTCTGTGAGAGCCAGAAATCTTGCTTGTTTGTAGGTGACCAAATACTTATTTTCCACCATAATTTGCAAATAAATTCATTAACAATCCTACAATGTGATTTTCTGGAATTTTTTTCTCTCAATTGGTCTGTCATAGTTGACGTGTACCTATGATGAAAATTACAGGCCTCATCTTTTTAAGTGGGAGAACTTGCACAATTGGTGGCTGACTAAATACTTTTTTCCCCCACTGTATGTGCTTTCTTGAGCAGGGGGCCTTGCGGGCGCTGCAGGATTTCAGTCCTTCACGGCGTAGTGTGTTACCAATTGTTGTGTTGGTGACTATGGTCCCAGCTGCCTTGAGATCATTGACAAGATCCTCCCGTGTAGTTCTGGGCTGATTCCTCACCGTTCTCATGATCATTGCAACTCCACGAGGTGAGATCTTGCATGGGGCCCCAGGCCAAGGGAGATTGACAGTTCTTTTGTGTTTCTTCCATTTGCGAATAATCTCACCAACTGTTGTCACCTTCTCACCAAGCTGCTTGGCGATGGTCTTGTAGCCCATTCCAGCCTTGTGGTGGTCTACAATCTTGTCCCTGACATCCTTGGAGAGCTCTTTGGTCTTGGCCATGGTGGAGTGTTTGGAATCTGATTGATTGATTGCTTCTGTGGACAGGTGTCTTTTATACAGGTAACAAGCTGAGATTAGGAGCACTCCCTTTAAGAGTGTGCTCCTAATCTCAGCTCGTTACCTGTATAAAAGCCACGTGGGAGCCAGAAATCTTTCTGATTGAGAGGGGGTCAAATACTTATTTCCCTCATTAAAATGCAAATCAATTTATAACATTTTTGACATGCGTTTTTCAGGATTTTTTTGTTGTTATTCTGTCTCTCACTGTTCAAATAAACCTACCATTAAAATTATAGACTGATCATTTCTTTGTCAGTGGGCAAACGTACAAAATCAGCAGGGGATCAAATACTTTTTTCCCTCACTGTACATAGCATCATATAATTCATTTCCAAAGACACAAGTAG
The DNA here is from genome assembly GCF_964263955.1 of Coregonus lavaretus. Taxonomy (NCBI): domain Eukaryota; kingdom Metazoa; phylum Chordata; class Actinopteri; order Salmoniformes; family Salmonidae; genus Coregonus; species Coregonus lavaretus. The sequence continues at coordinate 7,219,137 of NC_140018.1, forward strand.
GCATACCAGATTACAAATATGTGATTACATTGGCAGAACTGGGAAGAAGTGGAATAATACAATACGTGTGGTGAATACCAGTAGTGTTGTTGCTGACAAGCACAGTAATTACCCTATATTTTAGCCCATTGTTAAGAATGAGAATTGTTCCACTGACTAAATAAAGTAACTAAATAATAAAATCTCCTGAAGTCAAGACGACATAAATCTGCCCCTACAACCTAACCAAATTATGTTTCTATTTATTGTCCCCCCTCTAGAATCAAGCTTACACTTTTGGGTTCACAATCTGTTTGTCAAAAGGATTTTCATAGTTACAAGTCAGGTCACCCTACCAAACTTCCCTGCTAAAACATACTGTAGTTCTGTCTGCTGCCTTTTCGTTGTCACAGCCTAAACGCAAATCACCAAACGAGGGGACTAATGCAAGTGTAGAATACATCGACTTTAGTACATGCTGTCAAAAGGCTGCATTCTGCAATAGGGACTGAAGTAACAGCAACCTAATTTTGTTGACAACATTGTACATAAAACAGCGCTACCGTGCTAATCTTTTTAGTTTTCTAAACTCAGCAGAGAACGTTCTCTCTCGCCATTAAATTCCACTGTCATCTTGAGGGGCGTTGCTTTAAAACATGTATCCAATCCACTTGATCCCTTATATAACTAGACCAATCATATGCTTCAATGTGCCTCGGTTCACGGTGCTGTGGCAACACAGGACAATGATTGAGGTTCCGCTGGTGATGTTAAATTGCAGGCAAAGACGGTCCGATTTCAAAACAATTTGGAGCACAGTTGAAAAGTTAACGCGCTGACTATAGAATGGACTAATTAGAAAAATAAAACCAGTACTTTCCAATGCGTTAGATATAAGAGGTGTGCTGTGAGAAGAGGGTAAAATGAGTGTCACGGCCAATATCTGGGTTGGCAGCTCTGCATCGCCCTCGGATGAGCTACTTCTGCACTGTTTACCACGCTTGCCAAATCAGAACAAAAAATCAAACTGATCATGCAATATAATATGCCTTTGATGTATTTTGGACAATTTTCAATGATGTTGACTACTTTAAACGTCGTCTTCTCCAGAACCGCTGGACTGCTCGGCACCAAATGTTGGTATATAGCATATGGATGCACAACTTCAAACGCACTATTTTCCAAGACTCTAGCTGAAACAATATAGCCACTATAAGCATTGAGGTTGCAGACCACACCATTTTGTATACAGTGGGGAGAACAAGTATTTGATACACTGCCGATTTTTGCAGGTTTTCCTACTTACAAAGCATGTAGAGGTCTGTAATTTTTATCATAGGTACACTTCAACTGTGAGAGACGGAATCTAAAACAAACATCCAGAACATCACATTGTATGATTTTAAAGTAATTAATTTGCATTTTATTGCATGCCATAAGTATTTGATCACCTACCAACCAGTAAGAATTCCGGCTCTCACAGACCTGTTAGTTTTTCTTTAAGAAGCCCTCCTGTTCTCCACTCATTACCTGTATTAACTGCACCTGTTTGAACTCGTTACCTGTATAAAAGACACCTGTCCACACACTCAATCAAACAGACTCCAACCTCTCCACAATGGCCAAGACCAGAGAGCTGTGTAAGGACATCAGGGATAAAATTGTAGACCTGCACAAGGCTGGGATGGGCTACAGGACAATAGGCAAGCAGCTTGGTGAAAAGGCAACAACTGTTGGCGCAATTATTAGAAAATGGAAGAAGTTCAAGATGACGGTCAATCACCCTCGGTCTGGGGCTCCATGCAAGATCTCACCTCGTGAGGCATCAATGATCATGAGGAAGGTGAGGGATCAGCCCAGAACTACACGGCAGGACCTGGTCAATGACCTGAAAAGAGCTGGGACCACAGTCTCAAAGAAAACCATTAGTAACACACTACGCCGTCATGGATTAAAATCCTGCAGCGCACGCAAGGTCCCCCTGCTCAAGTCAGCACATGTCCAGGCCCGTCTGAAGTTTGCCAATGACCATCTGGATGATTCCAGAGGAGGAATGGGAGAAGGTCATGTGGTCTGATGAGACAAAAATAGAGCTTTTTGGTCTAAACTCCACTCGCCGTGTTTGGAGGAAGAAGAAAGATGAGTACAACCCCAAGAACACCATCCCAACCGTGAAGCATGGAGGTGGAAACATCATTCTTTGGGGATGCTTTTCTGCAAAGGGGACAGGACGACTGCACCATATTGAGGGGAGGATGGATGGGGCCATGTATCGTGAGATCTTGGCCAACAACCTCCTTCCCTCAATAAGAGCATTGAAGATGGGTCGTGGCTGGGTCTTCCAGCATGACAACGACCCGAAACACACAGCCAGGGCAACTAAGGAGTGGCTCCGTAAGAAGCATCTCAAGGTCCTGGAGTGGCCTAGCCAGTCTCCAGACCTGAACCCAACAGAAAATTTAAGGATCTGGAGAAGGTCTGTATGGAGGAGTGGGCCAAAATTCCTGCTGCAGTGTGTGCAAACCTAGTCAAGACCTACAGGAAACGTATGATTTCTGTAATTGCAAACAAAGGTTTCTGTACCAAATATTAAGTTCTGCTTTTCTGATGTATCAAATACTTATGTCATGCAATAAAATGCAAATTAATTACTTAAAAATCATACAATGTGATTGTCTGGATTTTTGTTTTAGATTCTGTCTCTCACAGTTGAAGTGTACCTATGATAAAAATTACAGACCTCTACATGCTTTGTAAGTAGGAAAACCTGCAAAATCGGCAGTGTATCAAATACTTGTTCTCCCCACTGTCCATCTGGCCCTTCATTGGACACTGTTAACAAACCTCCAAACAAGCTTCAATGCCATACAACACTCCTTCCGTGGCCTACAACTGCTCTTAAATGCTAGTAAAACTAAATGCATGCTCTTCAATCGAACGCTGCTCGCACCCGCCCACCCGACTAGAATCACTACTCTCGGCAGGTCTGACTTAGAATATGGACAACTACAAATACCTAGGTGTCTGGTTAGACAGTAAGCATCTCCAATTCAAAGTTAAATCTAGATTCAGCTTCGTATTTTGCAACAAAGCCTCCTTCACTCATGCTGCTAAACATGTCCTCGTAAAACGGACAATCCTACCGATCCTTGACTTCGGCGATGTCATTTACAAAATAGCTTCCAACACTCTACTCAGCAAATTGGATGTAGTCTATCACAGTGCCATCCGTTTTGTCACCAAAGCCCCATATACTACCCACCATTGTGACCTGTACGCTCTTGTTGGCTGGCCCTCACTACATATTCGTCGCCAAACCCACTGGCTCCAGGTCATCTATAAATCACTTCTAGGCAAATCCCGTCTTATCTTAGCTCATTGGTCACCATAGCAACACCCAACCGTAGTCTGCGCTCCTGCAGGTATATCTCACTGGTCATCCCCAAAGCCAACACCTCCTTTGGCTGCCATTCCTTCCAGTTCTCTGCTGCAAATGACTGGAACGAACTGCAAAAACCTCTGAAGCTGGAGACACTTATCTCCCTCACTAACTTTAAGCATCAGTTGTCAGAGCAGTTTACCGATCACTGCACCTTGTACACAACCCATCTGTAATTAGCCCACTACCTCATCCCCATATTGTTATTTACATTGTTATTTATTTTGCTCATTTGCACCCCAGTATCTCTATTTGCACATCATCTTCTGCACATCTATCACTCCAGTGTTAATACTAAATTGTAATTATTTTGCACTATGGCCTATTTATTGCCTTACCTCCATAACTTACTACATTTGCACACACTGTATATAGATTTTCTATTGTGTTATTGACTGTACGTTTTGTTTTTGTTTATTCCATATGTAACTGTTGTTTTTATCGCACTGCTTTGCTTTATCTTGGCCAGGTCGCAGTTGTAAATGAGAACTTGTTCTCAACTGGCTTACCTGGTTAAATAAAGGTGAAATAAATAAATAAAAATACATATTTTTTCCTGTCCAACAGCGCCACAAAGTGGCCAAACTCACAAATTTCACAGATCAAGAGACACAAAAATGTGCCCGATATAGCGCCAACCTGTGGTCGATATGAAGGCGATTGCATATGTTGAGTCTTGACAGTGTTTGCAACATGTGTACTAAGTTTTATTACAATACAAATATCTGTGACCGATGTATAGGCATTTCTGTGCGAGACCATGCCCAAATGAATGTTTATTGGTCACTAGCGGTCATGTTGTTTGACATACTAGCCTGGACAACAGTGCGTTGAGGGACCTTGGTCTATAGATGCCATATATCAAGTTTCGTGCAGATCGGTAATTAGTTGTCAGAGGAGTAGCGTTTTAAGTGTTTTTACAAAATGCAAAATGGTTGAAAATGCATCATGGTGGATTTTATGGGTCCTTGAGGCAAATTTGTTCATTGTGAGGAGAGGGACATGCATACCAAAACAGGACTGTAGCTCAAACGGGATGAGGGGCGTGAGCTTTTAAAGTTAGCATTTTCAGTCACTTGTTATAGTCCCACCATGCAGCCAATTGGCATGGCATTGCATGAGAGGGTGTGGCCCATGGCCCTTTACCATCATGTCAAGTTGGGGCGTCCTAGGGCTTACCACCTCACGAGAATTTGTCATGTTATTTTCGTTGGGGGAAGAACCATGTATAATAATGATGAATGCCAACAAATACAATAGGGTTTCACCGGCTTCGCTGCTGAACCCCTAATGACAAATCCAATAGCCATGAAGCACAGTGATCCCCAATAATGTGGTTATTATTATTTCCAGACCTAAATTATCTCCAATGAAAGCATCATGGCAAAATCTTCCAACATCATTATCTGTATATTATAATACGTTAATGGCCATTGTGTTGCCCCAAGAGGCATAGAAAGAGGTTAGTATCTTCCTGGTTAGCATGTGAAGATCATAAGCGCCTAATCATAGGCTCCTCACCATTATTGTAACTTAGAACACTGTGGACGTTTGCTTATCTGAGTAGCTCAGTACATTATCATACAATGAGCAGTGGATGCCATTCTATGTCTATGGGGTGTCGTGCTTCTTTAATGTAGATACATTTGTTTGAGTTAAACATTATTCCGCCCTGATTAGAGGTGGTTTAAATGGCTTGGTTATCCCTCAAAATGATACGCAGGCCCAAGCATGCATGGTAATCTGTGCCAATTTCTTTTAGACCTCTTTAATTTAATATTTTATAGTCCCCTGTAGCTCAGTTGGTAGAGCATGGCGCTTGCAATGCCAGGGTTGTGGGTTCGTTTCCCACGGGGGGCCAGTATGAAAAATTTATGCACTCACTAACTGTAAGTCGCTCTGGATAAGATCGTCTGCTAAATGACGTAAATGTAAATGTTTAAGGCCATGTTTGATGGCTGCCATTGGCAGTGCCAGTGTGCCCATTTTACAGTGGCCCGACTGACCCTGTGCAGAACATGTCCATCTGTCTGGGAGTCAACGAGGGCATGCAGTGGCAAACCTGCCTGCAGGACGACGAAGGAGAAAGACCTTTCTGGTAATTACTCTGTGACATCCTTTAAACAGCTTCCAGCCAACTCTGAGGACAGTGAGATGTTTCTGAAGGTTCATTGAGTTTGGAGCATGCTTCATGGATTGCATCAGAGAGTGAGTACCACATATTTGCTGTTTATGCTCATACAAATTCTCATTTTTGGAGTAACATTCACTTTGAAGGGGAAAAATTAGAGAATTTAGGCTAACATATAAATGTATTGTTATGACATTGAGATGTGTGTGCATTTTATCGAATGAGGACAATGTTTTGGTTGGGTTCATAGAGGGGAATATTGTAGCCAGAAATATTGCGAGCACAGTGTGGTCTGAGACAAGCTCATTGTTGGTGTAAGCAAAGTGCTCCATATATCACTGTTAGGAGCTGCCATAATAAATACTGGTCTGTGTCAACAGTGCACATAGACTACTGAGAAATAGAGCTCTGTTTACTCAAACACGGCATGGATTAATTTATATCATCACAGTGTAGTGGACAGCATTTTGATACATACAAAAGTTATGAAAGTAGTTATGAAAATTTGCGATATGAGTTGATAGGCTATTTAAATAGACATATTTTGTAAATTCATGCATTGAGTCCCTATGTGTGTCTTGACCTTTCAAATGCCAATAAGAAACAGTGCCTTGTTTTCCTTTGTGCAATTAATGTGTAAACGCTAAATAGTCTGAATATGATCCTTTATACTTATAGCATAGTTGTTATTTTTACAGATTTTATTTTGTTCATTTCATGAGTGTGTTTCAATGTAGTCTTTAGTGCAATCTGTGGTAACATGCTGACCTCTGGTGGCTGCCTTCTGAACTGCCATCAGATCCAAGTCCATCTCCACTCATCGACGTACTCTGGGTTGACATCAGGGTCATGCTAAGTGGTGCATACTGTAGCATAACATTTTGCAACAGAAGACAAATATCTGTATTCTTATTGGACAAGTTCAGGTAGTACAGCTCCGTTCCACTCTACTTCAACATGTTTTTTACCTACTGAACACAACCCAGTTTATAACCCAATACAACTACAAGGCCTGAGGGAGCTCATTTTACTAATGTGTTCTATCCATAACAGTCTAATTGATAAACCCATAGCTGTGAAGCACAGTGAGCCCCAATAATGTGGTTGTTATTATTTCCAGGCCTGCGTTATCTCTAATGACCGCATCATGGCAGACTCTTCCAACATCATTATCTGTATATTATAATACGTTAATGGCCATTGTGTTGCCCCAAGGGGCATAGAAAGAGGTTAGTATCTTCCTGGTTAGCATGTGAAGATCATAAGCGCCTAATCATAGGCTCCTCACCATTATTGTAACTTAGAACACTGTGGACGTTTGCTTATCTGAGTAGCTCAGTACATTATCATACACTGAGCAGTGGATGCCATTATATGTCTATGGGGTGTCGTGCTTCTTTAATGTAGATACATTTGTTTGAGTTAAACATTATTCCGCCCTGATTAGAGGTGGTTTAAATGGCTTTGTTATCCCTCAAAATGATACGCAGGCCCAAGCACGCATGGTAATCTGTGCCAATTTCTAATAGACCTCTGTACGACCATGTTTAATGGCTGCCATTGGCAGCGCCACTGTGCCCATTTTACAGTGGCCCGACTGACCCTGCGCAGAACATGTCCATCTGTCTGGGAGTCAACGAGGGCATGCTGTAGTAAACCTGCCTGCAGGAAGACGAAGGAGAAAGACCTTTCTGGTAATTACTCTGTGACATCCTTTAAACAGCTTCCAGCCAACTCTGAGGACAGTGAGATGTTTCTGAAGGTTCATTGAATTCGCAGCATGCTTCATGGATTGCATTAGCTAGTGAGGGGAATACAGTTACACTTTATTTGGGTAGTCTGGATAGTCCATCTGTAGATGATCTACAGATGGTCATACTATCAACACACTATCTGTTGATAAGCAACTGCTTGCTAAGGTTATGGTTAGGTTTAGAATAAGGGTTGGGGTAAGGGTTAGGGTTAGTAGATAATTAGTTGAAATGTTACTGATAGTCTGTAGAGCCTCTACAGATGGATTATCCAAATAAAGTGTTACCGGGAATACTTTAGCCTGAAGTATTGCAGCACAGTGTGGTCTGAGACAAGATGATTGTTGGTGTAAGCAAAGTGCTCAACATATCAGCGTTAGTAGGTGCCATAATAAGTACCATAATAAGTACTAGTCTTTGTCAACAGTGCACATAGACTACTGAGAAATAGAGCTCTGTTTACTCAAACACGGCATGGATTTCTTTATCATCACATTATAGTGGACAGCATTTTGATACATACAAAAGTTATTTTTATGCAATACAGAAATATTTGCAGCACTGAATTAATAAGAAATACGGAAGTTTAAACCAGAACCTCTTTTAATTTAGTGTCCAAGAAGAAAAAGTAACATGAGCATTTTACAGGACAGTATGACCTTTTACATTTCAATTAGTCAGCAAGTCCCATTCATAGTCCTTCTGTAGGAGAATAATGTATCATAATGGCACACTCTATCAAAGTTAAAAGGAGCTCTATGACAATACAATGCTTCATAGATCACATTTAGATTAATCTTCTACACCAGACAGTCATTATTTAGCGCCTTTATTACAACATAAATCTTTAGGATCGTGCACCCAAATGGAGTCTGTAGCTATTCATAATATTTCTCCATAAATCAACAAATGAATTACAACAGGAGTTAGATAAAGCGAACAAATATTGTAGACAGCCAAATTGACTATTTGCAGTAATAAACCTCTTGATGATTGGGAACAGATTTCTGCCGGTAATTACAAGTCATCTGGATATCCCTGATCACTTTTTCACCTCATTTGATTTCTCAGCAACAACTGACGGAGATCCATTCAGTTTCAAGACAGAACATATTTACAATAAGTAAAAGCAGCTGAAGGTGAAATGTTTGTCTGGATCAGTTCTTTCAGAGGACAGACGGAAGTCCAGACAGACAGACTCTCGTCACGTCACAATTTGTTTCACAAGTTGTGCACATTGTATCCTTTGAGTGTCTAGTCTTCCACTGGAGGTGAAATTTAACGTCAGGAAATATTTCTCCTTCAAACCTGCGTTTTAACATTGTCCCGAACACTTCCTTCGCCTTCTTCCGGAAGTGTCTCCCCACAATGACGTACAGGAAGGGGTTGATGGTGCTGTGGGCATACGCCAGGTAGGTGGACAGCTGTACGCTAATGTCCAGAATGTGACCCCAGAGGCACCCTGGCGTGACCTGGAAGTAATCCAGTGTGTCCAGGAAGCGCACCACCTGGTAGGGCGTCCAGCAGATGAGGAAGACCGCGAGGACAGTCAGGACCAGTTGTGTGGCCTTCCTCTCTGACCTCACCCCGGGAGATTTTCTGATCTGACCATCTTTCAGAGTGATCACGATGTGGCGACTGCAGTACGCCACCACTATCGCCGGAAGTAGGAACCCAACAACGTTATTGGTGATGTTGCGCCGGATCTCCCATTCCGGATGGGGGTAGGCCAGGATACAGGCCATCACCCCAGCCGTGGCCACGTATTTCACACTGCGGAAGACCAGGATGGGCAGACTCAGCAGGAACCCCACGATCCATATCCCCAGGCAGATGCGCTTGGCCCAGGCCGCCCTCCGCAGCCGGCTTTGGCACATGGGCCGGACCAGAGCCAGGTAGCGATCGACGCTAACCAGCACCAGGAAGAAAACACTACAGTAGTAGTTCATGGAGATGGCCACGTTGACCAGCTTGCATATGGGCTCGCCGAACTCCCAGTGGTAGCCGTTAGCGATGGTAGTAGCCCAGAAGGGTAGACAGGACACCATGACCAGGTCTGCAGCTGCCAGGTTGCCCAGGTAGACATCAGCCACGGTGCATGGCTTCCTCTGCAGACAGAAGACACAGAGGACCAGGCCGTTGGCCACCATGCCCACCACACTGAGCAGAACCATGTAGACTGGCTGGTAAGAGGAAAGCCAGTCCCAGGCTGCTGTGTAGTTGGTACAGTTGGAGGGGTCCAATTCGGTCCAGTCCAGCTTTGAGTCTGGGCCCTCAGTGGGGAGGAGCCCCTTGGTTGTGTTCAGGAACATTGGGAAACTGGACAAAAATAATGTTTTATCTACATCTTTTTCCCATGTTTTTTCACAAGGTCAAGCATGTTGGAACAATCATTGAACTGCGACATCCTTAGGAAAAAGAGGCAACACATGAGAATCCACCAGTGGAGACTGGTGGGAGGAGCTATAGGAGGAGGGGCTCATTGTAATGGCTGGAATGGAATATATGAAACAGAGTCAAACGTGGCTTCCATATGTTTGATACCGTTCCATTGATTCCATTCCAGCCATTACAATGAGCCAGTCCTCCTATAGCTCCTCCCTCCAGCCTCTGGAAGCCACATAAGGAGTGTTTCCTTCACTCTCCGGTCATACTTATTACTTTTAACAGTGGAAAAGTTCAATACTGGACTTGAATAATGAGAAACAGATACCAGCGTAATGTTTCACTGATGCTCAGGAACCTCTCAAGTCTGCTAACATTTAGTAGACTTTGATTCATTCTGACAATAAAATAATTGTAATGCCATGACTTGTAAGTTGGTCCAATACATAACTGAAGCAATAGCACATTTCAAAACTGTTCAAATAAGCTCAGACCTCTGTTTAGCTTCTGTGTGCGTCCTCTGTCTGTGCTCAATGTTCATACAGTATTCCTTTTCCTGACCACAAACATGGCCCATACATTATATGTTGAGGATCCAACAGGTTGTATCCAACGTTTTGCTATTTTTAACTTGGATCTGTTACAATTCAGCCACTCTGAATTATCCTATCATCCTCACATTATCCTTATCCTCCTCACATTCTTAGAATAACTATTTTTTTCATTTGGCCAACATTTTGCAGGCACCTAATCTAATAAACTTTCCGAAAAGAAAACATTGCCGTTAAAAGGTGAAAGATATTTCACTATGATTATCTTTTTCATTCCATGAAGATGCCAAATGGCCTTAATGTTAACTCACCTTATCTCCAGAGCTCTGTACACCTCCTCTGTGTTCATTCCCCATGTATCATCACCATGACCATCTCTGCTCTACTGAAGAGCGTTCTGGGGGGATGGCCGCTCTTATATGAGCCGAACACAGATGATTACAATGTTGTCATTCTGCCGTCCAACACAGACCAGTTTTTTCCCTATGTAGGCCTATTTCTGTCTGGCTCACTGAACAAAAACATAAATGCAACATAAAATAATTTAAAAGATTTCAATGAGTTACAGTTCATATAAGAAAATCAATCAATTGAAATAAATTCATTAGGCCCTAATCTATGGATTTCACATGACTGGGAATACAGACATGCATCTGTTGGTCACAGATACCTTTAAAAAAAAGGTAGGGGCGTGGATCAGAAAACCAGTCAGTATCCGGTGTGACCACCATTTGTGTTGATCAGGCTGTTGATTGTGACCTGAGTTGATCAGGCTGTTGATTGTGACCTGTGGAATGTTGTCCCACTCCTCTTCAATGGCTGTGCGAAGTTGCTGGATATTGGCGGGAACTGGATCACGCTGTCATACACGTCGATCCAGAGCATCCCAAACATGCTCAATGGGTGACATGTCTGGTGAGTATGCAGGCCATGGAAGAACTGGGACATTTTCAGCTTCCAGGAATTGCGTACAGATCCTTGCGACATGAAGCTGTGCATTATCATGCTGAAACATGAGGTGATGGCGGCGGATGACTGGCACGACAATGGGCCTCAGGATCTCGTCACGATATCTCTGTGCATTCAAATTGCCATTGATAAAATGCAGTTTTGTTCATTGTCCGTAGCTTATGCCTGCCCATACCATAACCCCACCTCCACCATGGGTAACTCTGTTCACAACATTGACATCAGCAAACCGCTCGCCCACACGACGCCATAAGCACTGTCTGCGATCTGCCCAGTACAGATTCATCCGTGAAGATCACACTTCTCTAGCGTGCCAGTGGCCATCGAAGGTGAGCATTTGCCCACCGAAGTTGGTTACGATGCCGAACTGCATTCAGGTCAAGACCCTGGAGAGGACGATGAGCACGCAGAAGAGCTTCACTGAGACTGTTTCACAATTCTTCGGTTGTGCAAACCCACAGTTTCATCAGCTGTCCGGGTGGCTGGTCTCAGACAATCCCACAGGTGAAGATGTGGAGGTCCTGGGCAGGCGTGGTTACACGTGGTCTGCGGTTGTGAGGCCGGTTGGACGTACTGCCCAATTCTCTAAAATGACATTGGAGGTGGCTTATGGTAGAGAAATGAACATGAAATTATATGGCAACAGCTCTGGTGGAAATTCCTGCAGTCAGCATGCCAATTGTACACTCCCTCAAAACTTGAGACATCTGTGGCATTGTGTTGTGTGACAAAACTGCACATTTTAGAGTGGCTTTTATTGTCCCCAGCACAAGGTGCACCTGTAATGATCATACTCTTTTTAATCAGTTTCTTGATATGCCACACCTGTCAGGTGGATGAATTATCTTGGCAATGGAGAAATGCTCACTAACAGGTATGTAAACAAATTTGTGCACAACATTTGAGAGAATTAAGCCTTTTGTGCATATGGAACATTTCTGGGATCTTTTATTTCTTCAGCTCATGAAACATTATTGTTTTTCTTATTTTTTATTTAACCTTTATTTAACTAGGCAAGTCATTTAAGAACAAATGAAGAACAACATGGGACCAACACCTTACAATGTTGCGTTGATATTTTTGTTCAGTATATTTGTAATTGAAACCACGACCCACTTATCTTTCCTTGGAGATATTTAATAAGAGCCACATTTACAGTAGGAAGTAAACTGCAGTGTTCTAGATCCATACAAGTGCGGGCAAGTCCATTAGAGAGGTTAACATGTTTAGAATACATTTATCCAGAGTTAAACATTCTCCCATATTTGTTTGATTAAATCTCAGGATACAGTATTTTAGATTGGCTGTGGAGCTTGTCTCAGCTCGCTTTTCACCAAACATGCCAGATTCATTTTCTACAGGGTAAACTAAACATGAAATATACCATTGAAACACACTGTGTACAGTATGACACTTTCTGTCGTGTTCAATGTAAATTCGGTTGGAAATTCGGACTCTCTTTCCAACATCAGAAAATAAACCGTTTCCACAGAAACCAGCCATGGCTAGGCTACAGGATTGTATTGCACTATAGCAATCAGTCTCCCAAATCTTTCTGAACCTGTGGGAACACTGGCCGTTGAATCACCTGAGCCTCTGGGCTTTTTCAGTACAGTACAGCCAGCAAACCCCTGATATAATTTGTTTATCATGTTCGCACAGAAATACTATTAGATTTGGGAAACATTAGGTTCTCTCATTATAAAGCCCGTCATCGTCCTTAAGGTGTTTATGTTATGACCTTGGCCTGCATGTTTACATAGATCTTGGTGAAGGGTCACTACAGGGAGATTACTTTCCATCATTTCTGTGACAGCTTAGCGTTTTTTAGCTTCTAGGTCATAGTTCTGCAATACAGAAAGTAGAGTGAAATACATTGATACACATTTTTTTGTGTGAGTATTACCCTCTGTTCTCTGTTACATTTCCAGTAGTATCCCCTCATCCTCATTCAGACCGTTCCCCCAAAACAGAGATCTTTCTCGCACAAAAACAGGTTTAACCCTCTGTTGCTTATCTGAACTTTTATTTTTGTACGTGTGAGATATCGATTAGCCACATGGTTGCAGGCTGAAATGGCTAGATGGCTAAATCAATTAGCAAAGAAAAGAAATGAATGGCCAGTGTGCCTCATTCACTTCCTACTCCGGTATCATCCTGTCCGTAGGCTGCAGAGGAGAGCAGCAGTCGTTGGCCACAGTTGGTTCTCCAGGGGGTCATCTAAGTCAGGGACAAAGCGTGCTGGGTCGATTCCCCACTCCCCTGGTAAAGAGAACACACTAACACCAGGTTAGTCTTCGCCATCCATCATGTGGATCATCGTGTTTATCTGAGGGAGATATGCAATGTGTCGTGTGTACATTTTTGCAGTTGCCTGGGGGCCACAGTTGTGCCAAGAACAGCCGAGCGCTGTTGCTGTGACAGGCTGGCCCAGCGATCTCTCTCTATGTGTCTCTCTCTCTCTCATCAGGTCAGGCTGGAGCATGCAGGGTGGCAAGCTGCATCACAATCTGCAGATCAGCCTGTCAACCGAGATGAATTACTTAATGAAAGTTTGTAGCAGTATAGCACTGCGTAAGACACAGGGGGTGTGTTGGAGGTTTGGAGGAGACGGTCCACTGGGGCCTCATTTATAAACGTTGCGTATGTACTAAATAGACCCCCAAACATGCGCCAGTTCACGCAAATGTTGGCCTTTATAAAAACAGAACTTGACATGTCTATGTGCTTAGCTTCCCGCAAACTTTCGACCATGCCTACGCACAGTTTCTAGCGGTTAAAGTCCTGCATTGCGAGGAGGCAAGTAGCCTAGTATTTTGTGGGGACGGGGGATATGATGACATGCTTATTCGTAAATATAACAAGATTTAATCATTTGCTGTTAGTGAGAAGATTATTTTTTTCATCTTTGAATTCTAAAACAGTTATGCAAATAGGCATGTATTTCCTATTTAATTTCCATGATCATTGCAGAATAAATTGCTCACATTTCTGACTGATACGCTAAGTAGCCTATTGGCCTACAATGTCCCATCTCTCATTTAATTGGACCCACTTTACAGTAGTAAATAGATCAGCTGTTAAGTATTTAGCTCTATGTGATCTGTAGTGCAGTTTAACGTAAAACAGATGGTTCACCATTTCCAGTGACATTTTTTTTAGGCTGAACATCCTATATCTGAATAGCCTACTATAATTTAAAGTGTCTCAAGTAGACAATATTACATTTATAAACATAATACATATTTTCATAACCATTGCAGAATAAATTCCTCGCTACCTTTTCTGGCCAAGATGGGTTCATATTCCCGAAGAAGCTTTAGCCTAAAACAAGTTACAATGCACATCTCTCATTTAGTTAGGTATAATATAGTATATATAGCTACTATTTCAAGTAGCTTATTTTTCTCGATGCATCCGAAAGGGAGCGCTGTTTAGAATGTACAGTAGAATAACAGATGAACTGTAGTAAAACATTAATTTAGTAGACATAGGCTACTAGACAATGTTTCCAGCATATTTAGGTTCGGGAAAAAGTTAACACAAAATATTGAATTCAAATGATCTGTTTACAGGTCTACAACAATTTGCAATTGTTTTTTTCTTTCAGAAACTGCCTTTGCCTAATTCCAATACTTCCAAAGTAAAATAAGGGCGTTGTTGTCACCATAAAAAGTGAATGACGGGATTTTTCAGGCGCTCGTTCACGCACAAACACTTTCAGGACTGTCTGATTTATAAATCTCAATATATTTTTGGCGTGTGCAGTCTTTCAGAAATGGAAGATATTTAGTGTTTAAATTTACCCAACGGTTATAAATGAGGCCCTTGGTTTGGTGTTATTCATGTTGCTGTCCAATCACACAAACACTTCTATACAATGTAAATACTGTACATGTGCTAACATGTGTGGCACACAGTGGCTGAAAACTCCATAGTGGGAAAGATCCAGTAGAGATATATAAGACCTATTGCGGTTATTACCATGTAATAATTAACAAATTCTCTAATCTCATGCACAATCAGGAAATTCGTTCTGGTGTCATTTCAAGCAAAATCATCATCTTGACGAGAACTTTCATTAGAATGGATTTACGTATTCAAAAGTGAACACTTGAATTCTCCCAAAACATTTAAAATATTTGTCAGTTATAATAAAAGTGCACTGATATATTGACATGGCATTGGAAAGAACAGTTAGTTCATCATGGCACATCACCTGAACTTGACTGCATTAAGTAATTCCAGATAACATGGCAGTAGGTATCCATTAGGCTGTGACTACAATGCTAGCAAACAATGTGTCAACAGTGCCGAGAATTACTTATATTATTAAAACGTTCCATCGATGAATGTTCACAGTGGTATTTTAAAACAAATACAGTGTTCAGTTGGAGCATTTGTCTGTTCAACCGCTTGAGAAACAGAAGATTGCCACATTATTTTGGGTTGAATTGGTGTGGTCTCCATAGCAACTTGGAACAGGTTGCTGCTTTCAAAGAGGTTGAGGGAGGAAGGGGGGCTTCTGGGGAATGTAACTTGGACCTTCGTGTTCTTCTTATTTACATAATTTCCCCAGAAGCCCCCCTTCGGAGTGAAAATGAGTCAGAACGCACAAGTGTTTGCTGGTGTACCTTGCCAAATGACTGAACAGTGAAGAGGTGATGAACATGATGAGTTCATATTCCTTTCAAATGAATGTGCAGTAATGGTCTAGTTAGACTAACTCCATAGTCATTTCCTGCCATGACAGTAGTGTTACACATCTCTGCTTGTCCCAGAGGATGAATAATGTATCTTTGCTGCCCTGATGAGCAGCAGAGCAGTCCTCATGTTTTGGCGTTCATATCCTTTGACTCTCCAGCCTGCTCAGGCAGCTCAAAGAAAATATCTCTTGCACAAAAACAGGCTTAACGCGATGTTACTTACCTGCACTTTTATTTTTGTGTGTGAGAGCTATAAATTGGACACATTGTCACAAGTTTGCAATAAGACACTAAAGTAATACTGCAAAAAATTGGGCAAAGAAATGCATTTTATGTCCTGAATACAAAGTGTTATGTTTGGGGCAAATCAAACACAACAGAGTACCACTCTTCATATTTTCAAGCATGGTGGTGGCTGCATCATGTTTTGGGTATGCTTGTCATTGGCAAGGACTAGGGAGTTATTTTGGGATAAAAATAAACAGAATAGAGCCCCACAGTGGAGGTGTCATAATACCCATTAAACCTAGCTGTCAAACAGGGAAATGGTTCCAATAATTGTTCCACCATAAATTTTTACCGATAGCGAATTTTAGAAACACTTCAGCTAAGGCCTCTGTTTCGTGACATTTTTGATAACCATATAAATCTCTCTCGGACAAGGTGACTTTTATCAATATATTCGGCTCTATTTACTCTCAGATTCGAACATGCTAATTAGCATAAAAGTAGAAATCATGAAAAACTACAAATCCCTGCAAGCTCCTGCTCGTCATCTCTAGCTAACACCTTTGCTAACAGGTAGTGTCAATTTAAAACTTGCACAAGACAGTTCACAGAATTTAATTCAAAGAAATATTGCCAATTTATTCATTACTAAATGTAGCTTACATTAGATAGTTAATCCAGAGATTCTTACCTTTGCATCGATTCAGCAGTCTCGTTCAGATCATCATGGCATTTGTAGTTCTTTATGATAGCCACATTAGCAGCTAATTAGCATTTAATTTTTGTTTTTTTGGGGGGTAAATACAGGCAAATATATTGATAAGTCACCCTGTCCTAGAGAGATTTACATGGTTATCAAAACGTCACGCCAGGGTAAGCCTACACGAAACACAGCCCTTATTTTTTAAGTGTTTCTAAAATCCCCTATGGGAAAAATGAATGGTGGAAAAACGATTGGAACCATTTCCTTGTTTGACCGCTAGGTTTTATGGGTATTACGACTCATTGGGACACTGCGAGATTTATATTCACCTTTCAGCAAGACATAACCTAAAACACAAGGCCAAATATACACTAGAGTTGCTTACCAAGACAACATTGAATGTTCCTGAGTGGCTTGGTTACAGTTATGACTTAAATCAGCTTGAAAATCTATGGCAAGACTTAAAAATGGCTGTCTAGCAATGATCAACAACCAACTTGACAGAACTTTGAAGAATTTAAAAAAGAATACATGTGCAAATATTGTACAATCCAGGTGTGCAAAGCTCTTAGAGACTTACCCAAAAAGACTCACAGCTGTAATCGCCACCAAAGGTGCTTCTAACAACAACAAAACAACTATATTATAATTTCTTCCACTTTGACATTACAGATTGTGTGTAGATCATTGACAAAAAGTGACAATTAAATCAATTTGAATCCCACTTTGTAACACAACAAGGAAGGCATCAATATCTATACAACATGCTTAGCAGTGGCGGCTCCTGAAAAAATTCTCAGGAGGGGCAATTCTTCTGATGATTTAGGTGACCTACACACATTTTAAAAAAGATATGTCCAGCAACAACATGAAGACAGGGGCAGCATATAAGTCAATGAAGCATTTATTGACTGATCTGGGGAGATGGATTCCAGTTTCTGTGACAGATTATAAATAATCTCTGATGCCTTTGTTATATTAGCTTTTGGTTGAATGTACTGTCGTAGTAAATATATAATGTTATAGCTTGGTCTGACTAAAATCTTGTGCATATCCACCCTGTCCAAAGTCTCTACTTGGTCTCAGTTCTCCAGTAAACTTGTGATTATCAACAGTACACAACGGTAACAAACAATTGGGGGAACTCACGGGGCAGATAGTAAGGTCACAGTGACACAGAAAGCAGTTCAATGTCGGGGCTCGGGGGTACAGAGTCGCTCTCTTACCAGGATCGATTTTCCCTGTGACTGTCAGATCGAGGTCCGCTCCGACCAGGGTGAAGCCGGCCGGCTCCACTTCTCTGTCCGGGACTCTGTCATCCAGCCAAGTCTCCCAGCTGTATTGGATTCCGCTGCCAGCAACGTTTTCATTATTTAGTCCGTTCGTAGCGGGTATGTACACGATCAACAAGATCAGTCCAAAACCCACCACTCGAAATCCATGGTTGGCAGAATGTTTGTAAACTAAGTGTACAAATTAAAAACATAAAATAACGCCACTAAGTGTACAAATTAAAAACATAAAATAACGCCACACTGCAGGTCGCAAAGAGACGCTGCTAGCCGCTATTTGCTTAGTTACGTTCATGGTTACGTCACGTATGACGAAAGCGCGTAAGTGCAAGCCCACAGACACCCATAGAGAATGTATTGAAAGCTTTGAAATTTGAAAAAAAATAGATTTTACATGACAGGCTATGAGAGACTTCTGGGCGATTTTCAACCTGACTGAAATCGCCCAAAAACGGGCGGGGCCATTTGAAGCACGACTTTAGCCTGATTTGACATTTAGTGGCAGTCAGATCAGATTACAACACTGATAACTACTGTTGCCGTGATATAATTGATTAGAAAAAAAATCCCTTCCTTTTCCCGTTTGGCAGTGCGTCGCCCATATCGCCCTATTGAACAGGCCGTCCCTGATGCTTAGGTATTAGATAAGGTAGAGAGCACATGGCAAACAATATATCAAATAATCCAACAATCCTAATGTTCTCAAATGAAAAGTAAAATGTAAAGAAACACAACCTACTTTCAATATAACACATCCAAAGAGAAATGATATACACTCAAACTCTTGTACAAATACTGGAAGGTTAGTCAGACTGCTTCACTGATGAAAAACAGGTGATTCTCTTTAAGGTGTTGGGGAAGGAAGTCAACCCCTGCAGGAAATAGGAAGTGGGGATTTTCTACACAGAGGCTGCGTTTCAAACTCAAAGTAGACAGCCCTCGGCCCTAAACCCTCAGCCCTTGAATGACGTTTTACATAGTCACATCCGAGTGTACCTTAAATGTCCCTTGCCCAAGCGAGGGAGAGTGATGATCGCAGAGGCAACTTCCTTGGTGGAAATCTTGAAGTTGAGCTTAAAAACAACCAACCTAAAGCTATGAATGTACCTAGTAAGCTAACGTATCTAGCTAGCACTCCTGTCAGGTAGCTAGCTACAGTTACCCATAGCTGGCTAGCTAGTTTTATAGTTTGGTCATTTATTCCAATACATTTTATAATTTCCAAAAAATATGTTTATGAATCTAGCCACGTTTTATAGGCTCCTCACTACGAGACTAAGCCAATTTCACTACAGTTTGCATTGAATTGTGGGTCATATCAACCCCGCAAGTGACCAAAGTTGTTCTCGCACTCCCTCAAGCTAAATCGAGGGCCGAGGGGGCAGCGTTAGTGAATTGGACCTCCACTTAAGATGGCAATCAAACTGCATCTGGTTTCGACTGGGATTCCCCCTGAGGGAAAGTGGCTAACGCAAGGGCTGAGGGGGTAAAAATAACATGTTTGGACTGCAGCCAGAGGCTGAATCCCAAATATCTCCCTTTCCCTTCACCTCCTGCGCGCCTCCGCCATATGCACAAGTGTCCCAAAGCCGAGGTAGTGAGGATGTAGGGCTAATTAGACCCTCCGATAGCCACTTTGGCCACTGTGATATGTTTGGAGTTTGCACAATAATACAAAACAATGGAGAGGCGTGCTTAATTGTATGTCACGTGAATTTGTTTGTCTGATTTCGAGATTTGACCCATGTAACGGATGAAATAACTCCCAAATTAAATGTTTAACTGTTACTGTGGTTTATATAGTTTGGTCCACGTCGCGGACACGGACGTCTTGCTGCCAGACAAGCTAAACAAGTTCTTTGCCCGCTTTGAGGATAACACAGAGCCACCGACGCGGCCCACTGCCAAGGACTGTGGGCTTTCCTTCTCTGTGGCTGACGTGAGTAAGACATTTAAACGTGTTAACCCTCGCAAGGCTGCCGGCCCAGACGGCATTCCTAGCAGCGTCCTCAGAGCAGGCGCAGACCAGCTGGCTGGTCAATCTCTCCCTATCCCAGTCTGCTGTCCCCACATGCTTCAAGATGGCCACCATTGTTCCTGGAATGCAAAGGTAACTAAATGACTATCGCCCCGTAGCACTCACTTCTGTCATCATGAAGTGCTTTAAGAGACTAGTCAAGGATCATATCACCTCCACCTTACCTGTCACCCTAAACCTACTTCAATTTGCATACTGCCCCAATAGGTCCACAGACTATGCAATCGCCATCACACTGCCCTATCCCTTCTGGACAAGAGGAATACCTGTAAAAGAATGCTGTTCATTGACTATAGCTCAGCATTCAACGCCATAGTACCCTTCAAGCTCATCATCAAGCTTGAGGCCCTGGGTCTCAACCCCGCCCTGTGCAATTGGGTCCTGGACTTCCTGACGGGCCGCCCCCAGGTGGTGAAGATAGGAAACAACATCTCCACTTCGCTGATCCTCAACACTGGGGCCCCACAAGGGTGTGTGCTCAGGCCTCTCCTGTACTCCCTGTTCGCCCATGACTGCGTAGCCGTGCACGCCTCCAACTCAATCATCAAGTTTGCAGACGACACAACAGTGGTAGGCTTGATTACCAACAACAATGAGACAGCCTACAGGGAGGAGGTGAGGGCTCTGAGTGTGGTGTCAGGAAAATAACCTCACTCAATGTCAATAAAACAAAGGAGATGATCGTGGACTTCAGGAAACAGCAGAGGGAGTACCCCCCTATCAACATCGACGGGACAGCAGTGGAGAAGGTGGAACGTTTTAAGTTTCTCGGCGTACATATCACTGACAATCTGAAATGGTCCACCCACACAGACAGTGTGGTGAATAAGGCGCAACAGCGTCTCTTCAACCTCAGGAGACTGAAGAAATTTGGCCTGTCACCTAAAACCCTCACAAACTTTTACAGATGCACAATTGAGAGCATTCTGTTGGGCTGTATCACCGCCTGGTACGGAAACTGCACCGCCCACAACCGCAGGGCTCTCCAGAGGGTGGTGCGGTCTGCAGAACGCATCACCGGGGGCAAACTACCTGCCCTTCAGGACACCTACAGCACCCGGTGTCACAGGAAGGCCAAAAAGATAATCAAGGACAACTACCACCTGAGCCACTGCCTGTTCACCCCGTTATCATCCAGGAGGTGAGGTCAGTACAGGTGCGTCAAAGCTGGGACCGAGAGACTGAAAAACAGCTTCTATCTCAAGACCATCAGACTGTTAAACAGCCATTACTAGCACAGAGAGGCTGCTGCCTACATACAGACTTGAAAATCACTGGCCACTTTAATAAATGGAACACTAGTCACTTTAATAATGCCACTTTAATAATGTTTACATGTCTTTGTATTACCCATCTCATATGTATATACTGTATTCTATACTATCTATTGCATCTTAGCCTATGCCACTCTGATAATGACATTGCTCATCCATATATTTATATATTCTTATTCCTTTACTTAGATTTGTGTGTATTGGGTTTCTGTTGTGAAACTGTTAGATGTTATTTGCTAGATATTGCTGCACTGTCGGAACTAGAAGTACAAGTATTTCGCTACACTCGCAATAACATCTGCTAACCATGTGTATGTGACCAATACATTTGATTTTATTTGATATCTTGCAAAACAACGGGGGATTTCTTCATTATAATATCATGCTCGTTTTTGTATTTAAAAGTGGAACATTATTTGCATAATTCAAGTCAGCAGTGTGTCCCGAAGTTGATGGGTTTATTGATTCCCTCGCCACTCTCTGGAAGTCACCTTCAGAGTTTCGTCAGCAACATGTGACAACGAAGGTCCCTCCGAGTGAGTTAGTCGGGGCGAGGGGGTGGTTTGGGATTCTCAGTGATTGTATAGTCCGAGAGGAAGAGCCGACACGAGAGGCTCGACTCCTGTCAGAAACTGTCCACGCAAGAATACAGCGATAAGCAGACCCAGAGGGGATTTTCTTTATATGGAGGTCTGTGAGAGAGTGTTGGATTGGGTCAACACATTCTTTTTATTGCTAATTTGCTTAGTGAGGCTTATTTGATCTAATATAAGTTTCGAAATGTTTAGGTTGTTATACACTGAGTATACCAAACATTAGGATTAACTTCCTGATATTGAGTTGTATCCCCTCCTTTTGCCCTCAGAACAGCCTCAGTTTGTCGGGGCATGGACTCTACAAGGTGTCGAAAGCGTTCCACAGGAATGCTAGCCCATGTTGACTCCAATGCTTCCCACAGTTGTGTCAAGTTGGCTGGATATCCTTTGGGTGCTGGACCATTCTTGATACACACAGGAAACTGTTGAGTGTGAAAAAACCCAGCAGCGTTGCAGTTCTTGACAGAAACCAGTACCTAAGCTGGTACCTACTTCCATACCCCGTTCAAAGGCACTTCAATCTTTTGTCTTCCCCGTTCACCCTCTGAATGGCACACATACACAATCCATGTCTCAATTGTCTCAAGGCTTAAAAATCATTCTTTAACCTGTCTCCTCACCTTCATCTACACTGATTTGAAGTGGATTTAACAAGTGACATCAATAAGGGCTCATAGCTTTCACCTGGTCAGTCTATGTCATGGAAAGAGCAGGTGGTCTTAATGTTTTATACACTCGGTGTAAGCGGACTCACGTGGCATATCGGCAACTTTGAGAAATGAATTGTTATATCGGAGTTGTGTCTGTATACCCAGCTATCACATTTGGATCCTTAGAAGTTGTGGGAATGTATGTTTTTGGTTTCCCATTGGTTCTGGGATCGAAGCCATACATCTTTTAAACGTTCTGAGAATGGGAAAATGTCACCTGTTCTGGGAACATACAGTTTCAAGTTGCAGGGAGGTTCTGAGAACGTTTTACTATGGTTCCCTGAAAGTTTTCCTGGGAGGTTTTATTGACTTTCTGAGGATGGAAATTATAGGTTATTTGAAGGTAATTAAATAATGTTCTGAGAACATGTTTCAATAAGACTTTTAATAACACCACTTGCTTAGGTTAACTGGTTTGAACTCCAAGCACAGATAGGACCACATGGAAATTAATCTGCTTAATCATGCAAGCACATTGTTTTTATTGTGGCACAGCATCAGTGAGATTTGAACCAATGATCTTCTGTTCTCTATCCATGGAATGAGTCCACTGCGCCACCAGGGTGGAGCTAGAATGCCATGTAGTTCAAAGCTGTTAAATTTAGTCTATTCAAACAGACCCCATTTCAAAGGAAACAAGCACTCATTAAGATCAGGTGTGGCCAATTAGTGGGCGCGGCCAACACACCTGAGAACGGAATGTATATGGTTTTTAAATAACATTACTAATGTTTTCTTGTGGTTTTTATGGAAGTGTTCTTAATGTTCTGAGAACTTTAAATGGAACCATGAGGAAACCTGTTGAAAACGTTATGCTGAAGTAATGAAACTCCTATCTAAGAAAGATGGTTCTTAGAACGTTATGTGCTAGCTTGGTGTCCTGCGCCATTCCCAGAACTTTGTGGGAAGGTTTTTTGTAAAATAACCATAGGACAACCACGCTCTCATCAAGCACTAAGAAACATGTGGTTCTCAAAACGTCCACATGTGCTAGCTGTGTAGTTAGACTCAGTAGTAATTTCCTGTTGTGACAGTAGTGTTAGACAGCTCTTCCAATCCCAGAGGATCCATACTGCAGCTACCCTTGGTGCCCTGATGAGCAGAGCAGTCCTCGTGTTTGGGTATTCCTCTCCTTTGACTCTCTCATTCTCCAGCTCAAAGGTAAAATCATTAGCATTCATAAAACATGTTTCACAGGTTATTTAACACATAAATAGGAACCCCTTTCGCCAGGCAGGCGAGCCACGGCCATATGGTGTCCCTTGGATCCGGCCCAGGGTGGAAGGAAGGGAGGGTCTTGCCCATTCACCCTCTGAATGGCACACATTCACAGTCCATGTCTCAAGGCTTCAAAATACTTATTTAACCTGTCTCCTCCCCTTCATCTACACTGATTGAAGGTGACATCAATAAGGGATCATAACTTTCACCTGGTCAGTCTATGTCATGGAAAGAGCAGGTGTTCTTAAAGCTTTTATATATGCTTATAGCCTATACTGTAGGTATGCTAATTATCTTGTAATGCAGTCATCTCAGTTTTCATGTGAAGCATATTTTATCCGTCGCTGGTTTGTAACAATTGCAAAGACATTGGCAACTGTATATTTGTAGTCAACTTCGTGAAGTTATCAGCGTCACAGAGAGACGGATAAACATTGTGATTCTATGTTTAGCGGAGATCTGTGTATAAAGGAAGGGCAAAAAGGCATCTAACGACTAAGATTATGAGCGTTTTCAAGTGCAACGTTAATAAATATGTTTTTGAGAAACAGCTCAGAGATTTAACAATGCTGCTCCGAAGGTTCTAACGATGAATGTAAGATAATTTTGGGAAACCAGGCCCTGGCCTTTTTTAATCAAAACTTAATATAATTGCCCAACTGCCTACAAATGGAAAGATCGATTGTGCTTGCACTTTTGCTTTCCTTTTGACTAATAGTGAAGACTCAAGAGAGTGGGCGTAGTAGACACTGACCAGACCTCCAGTGCTGTGTGTCTCTGCCTAATGGCTCTAATCATGAGAGGAATACCCCTGGACAGTTCAACCTCTACACTGTAAACCCCAAGGCATTTTTAACTCAAATACTTCTAGTAAGTTGTACTCAAAGTCAATGAAAAGTCATTATTACTTCGAATGTTTGTGGTACTGACTCAAAACTAAATGAGAATTAACATAATCTAAATGTATTTTGAGATATGATACCAAATTAACTGCAGGTTGATTATTTTGAATTGTTTTTAATATCTGTGTTTTTGCATGTACATTGAGACATTGATTGAGTAAACTTCATGCTACACAAAGATAAATGTTTTCTAAACTAATCGAATCATTGAATTTTTGCACCAGTTACTGAAATGGTGGTTCCAGTTTAAATGGCTTAGGTAGTCTCATCCCACTGTTCTTAACCCTGGCAGTCATTATGAATGCAGGTTGCGGGTGAATACAAACGTAATCTGTTGTATAGCCTAATGCTGGCTAGATTCCAATAGGAATTACACATCACTTTGTAAACCAGCATAATGTGATTTAGAGTTAGGGTTGCATACTTCTGGAAAAATGTCCTGGTTTTCGAGAAATCCTGGTTGGAAGATTACTGGAATTTTTGGGGGAAAGTTTGTGGAATTTTGCAACCTACTTGCAGGCCTGATGTGGCCTGTAAACTGAGTTTCAGGCCGCTGTGTAAGGCCTTATGATATATGTAATGGTTAAATTATAATATTTGCATAGGAACTCACTTGGTGAAGGCCACCCACAGGACTGAAAAATGAATGAATTCAACAACCATGTCTCTGTCACTAACAAATACAGTCATGGGTGGTAACTCTGCAATTCAATCGAAAAGGCAAGGCACACTGAGAAATTATTGGAGGCGTGGCTTAATTTGGGCCTTACATTTAAGTACACCTTACTCAAAAATACTGAATTTGTATTACTCATATGATGGTACAATAGTACTGCTCACTTCAGCTATTTAAGTGTCTTAACATATTTTTTTTGGGGTAATCAGTTTTCTCAAAATGTTTGAGTAACCAGAACTTATCCGGTTTTACAGTGTAGTTTTGATTTGGTTGAGTTGTCAACTAACGAGAATTCAATGTGAAATCAACCAAAAATCTCACACCCTATCATTAGATTTATATTTAGTTTAAAAGTTGGGTAACAAAAGAAGAAAGAAATTCCCTCACGTTGATGACTTTTTGCAAATCCAATCAGTTTTCCACGTTGATTCAACTTCATCACATTGACTTTTTGAGTTGAAATGACATGGAAACAATGTTGATTCAACCAGTCTTGTCCCAGTGGGATGTTTCTCTGAATCCCCCAGTCAACCAATAACTGGGGCTCAATGAGCCTCTACTGACTCAGCCAGGCCTCTCCTCCTTTCTCCCCTCTTCCTCCTCCTTTCTCTCCTCCTCCTCCTCCAGAGGGAAGGGTAACATGCAGGTATGTTGACCACACAGGAATGCCAGTAAATCACCCAGAATATAGTTGGTTAGACAGAATGATGCAGAACAGTTCTCATTGGATAGATCTGATGGATTGTGACAGTTTGATCAAGTCTGGTCAACGATCAAGATGGCGTAGCAGTGCGGTCGTGTTTTCTATAGTGTCCTTGTGTAAATAGCCATTTTTTTTCTATTTTTTTTTCTATTTTGTATATATTTCTCAATTTTACTTTTCATTCTTTAACTAAATATACTTTTCTGCAACCCGCCTCACCCAACGTGGAAAGGACTCTATTTATTTATAACTTTTATCAAGAACCTTAAGATGAAACTAGTCTAGCTACAACCGAATGGCTGTGGTAGCCAGCTAGCTAGCTACTTGCTATTAGCCACCGTTACCGTCTTCACCATTGTCCGTGGCCTGCACTACCCACCAGCCAGCACTAGCTCTAGCCTGGACAATTTGTCGGCCAGTCTGCACAGCGTGCTATCGACCCAGAGGATATCGGATTTTCTGCCGGAATCACTGGACCCTAGTGCAGGATCATCGCAACTAGCTAGCTGCAACCGAAAGGCTGTTGTCGTTGGCTAATTACTATTGCCCCTTAGCAAGCACCAGTTAGCCTTGAGCTAGCCTCGAGCCAGGCCCATCTCCCGGCTATCTACCTCTCTGTCAACCGGACGGAACCTCCTAGTGTTGACACGGAGCCCTGCCGATCCAACACGACTGGTCTGCCGACGGAATCGTCTGATGTGGTTTCAACAGGCTTCCCGTTACGACGTCGACCACGAAGATCCATCTGCTAGCCCCGGCCCGCTAGCACACACAAGCCGTGGCCTCTTGCTCGCCAGTGCTGTAGCAGCCCCCGAACTACCTCCAAACTCTCCTATTGCTGTTCACCGGACCTTATGATAACTCAGCTATACAGCTGATGCCTACTGGACTGTTTTTATATGGTACAGCTCTCTCAAATAACACCTGTGATTGCTTTATGCCTCTCTCCCATGTCAATATGCCTTGCATATTGCTGTTTCGGTTATTTCTTATTGTATTATTTCACTGTAGAGCCCCCAGCCCAGCTCAACCTGCCTTAGATAGCTTCTTTGTCCCACCACCAAACACACGCGAAGACCGACTCAATCGGTGCCTCCAGTGATGCTATCTCTTTCATCGTTACCCAACGCTTAGGTTTACCTCCACTGTACTCATATCCTTCCATATCCTTGTCATATCTATTCTACAACGCCTGGAAATCTGCCCCTTTTTTTCTCTGTACCCAACGCACTAGAAGACCAGTTCTTAAAGCCTTTAGCCGTATCCTTATTCTACTCCTCCTCTGTTCCTGGGGTGATGTAGAGGTTAACCCAGGCCCTGTAGCCCACAGTATCACTCCTACTCCCCAGGCGTTATCATTTGTTGACTTCTGTAACCGTAAAAGCCTTGGTTTCTTGCACGTTAACATCAGAAGCTTCCTCCCTAAGTTTGAGTTATTCACTGCGTTAGCACACTCCGCCGACCCTAATGTTCTAGCAGTGTTTGAATCCTGGCTTAGGAAGGCCACCAAAAATTCAGAAATGTCCATCCCCAACTACAACATTTTCAAAGGGGGTGGGGTTGCAATCTACTGTAGAGAGAGCCTGCAGAGCTCTATCATACTATCCAGGTCTGTGCCCAAACAGTTTGAGCTTCTACTTCTAAAAAACCACCTTTCTAGAAATAAGTCTCTCACTGTTGTCGCTTGCTACTTATCCTCCTCAGCCCCGAGCTGTGCCCTGGACACCATATGTGAACTGATTGCCCCCCATCTATCCTCAGAGTTCCTACTGCTTGGTGACCTAAACTGGGATATGCTTAACACCCCGGCCAACCTACAATCTAAACTAGATGCCCTCAATCTCACACAAATTATCAACGAACCTACCAGGTACAACCCTAAATCTGTAAACATGGGCACCCTCATAGATATCATCCTGACAAATTTACCCTCTAAATACACCTCCGTAGTCTTCAACCAGGATCTCAGCGATCACTGCCTTATTGCCTGCGTCCGTAATGGGTCCGCGGTCAAACGACCACCCCTCATCACTGTCAAACGCTCCCTAAAACACTTTAGCGAGCAGGCCTTTCTAATTGACCTGGCCCGGGTATCCTGGATGGACATTGACCTCATTCCGTCAGTAGAGGATGCCTGATTGAGAGGAAATCACTTTTAAAAGAACAATCTTAAATAAGCATGCCCCATTCAAAAAATTCAGAACTAAGAACAGATATAGCCCCTGGTTCTCCTCAGACTTGACTGCCCTTGACCAGCACAAAAACATCCTGTGGCATACTGCAGTAGCATCAAACAGCCCCCGAGATATGCAACTTTTCAGGGAAGTCAGGAACCAATATACACAATCAGTTAGGAAAGCAAAGGCTAGCTTTTTCAAACAGAAACGTGCATCCAGTAGCACTAACTCCAAAAAGTTTTTGGACACTGTAAAGTCCATGGAGAATAAGAACACCTCCTCCCCACTGCACTGAAGCTAGGAAACACTGTCACCACCGATGAATCTACAATAATCGAGAATTTCAACAAGCATTTTGCCACGGCTGGCCATGCTTTCCACCTGGCTACCACTACCCCGGCCACCAGCTCTGCACCCTCCGCTGCAACTTGCCCATGCCCACCCCGCTTCTCCTTCACGCAAATTCAGACAGCTGATGTTCTGAAAGAGCTGAAAAATCTGGAGCCCTACAAATCAGCTGGGCTAGACAATCTGGACCTTTTCTTTCTAAAATTAGCCGCCGAAATTGTCGCAACCCCTATTACTAGCCTGTTCAACCTATCTTTCGTAACGTCTGAGATCCCCAGAGATTGGAAAGCTGCCGCGGTCATCCCCCTCTTCAAAGGGGGTGACACTCTAGATCCAAACGGTTACAGACCTATATCCATCCTGCCCTGCCTTTCAAAAGTATTTGAAAGCCAAGTTAACAAACAGATCACCGACCATTTCGAATCCCACCGTACCTTCTACGCTATGCAATCCGGTTTCCGAGCTGGTCATGTGTGCACCTCAGCCACGCTCAAGGTCCTAAACGATATTATAACCGCGATCGATAAAAGACAGTACTGCGCAGCCATCTTCATCGACCTGGCCAATGCTTTCGACTCTGTCAACCACCGCATTCTTATTGGCAGACTAAATAGCCTTGGTTTCTCAAATGACTGCCTTGCCTGGTTCACCAACTACTTCTCAGATAGAGTTCAATGTGTCAAATCGGAGGGCCTGTTGTCTGGACCTCTGGCAGTCTCTATGGGGGTGCCACAGTGTACAATTCTCGGGCCGACTCTCTGTGTATATCAATGATGATGACGCTTGGATCCATCTCTATGCGGACGACACCATTTTGTATACATCTGGCCATTCATTGGACACTGTGTTAACAAACCTCCAAACGAGCTTCAACGCCATACAACACTCCTTCCGTAGCCTCCAACTGCTCTTAAACACTTGTAAAACTAAATGCATGCTCTTCAACCGAACACTGCTTGCACCCGCCCACCCGACTAGAATCACTACTCTCGTCGGGTCTGACCTAGAGTATGTGGCCAACTACAAATACCTAGGTGTCTGGTTAGACTGTAAACTCTCCTTCCAGACTCACATTAAGCAGCTCTAATCAAAAGTTAGATCTAGAATCGGCTTCCTATTTCGCAACAAAGCCTCCTTCACTCATGCTGCCAAACATGCCCTCGTAAAACAGACTATCCTACCGATCCTTAACTTCGGCGATGTCATTTACAAAATAGCCTCCAACACTCTACTCAGCAAATTGAATGTAGTCTATCACAGTGCCATCCGTTTTGTCACCAAAGCCCCATATACTACCCACCATTGTGACCTGTACGCTCTTGTTGGCTGGCCCTCAGTACATATTCGTCGCCAAACCCACTGGCTCCAGGTCATCTATAAATCACTGCTAGGCAAATCCCTGTCTTATCTTAGCTCACTGGTCACCATAGCAACACCCACCCGTAGTCTACGCTCCAGCAGTTATATCTCACTGGTCATCCCCAAAGCCAACACCTCCTTTGGCCGCCATTCCTTCCAGTTCTCTGCTGCCAATGACTGGAACGAACTGCAAAAATCTCTGAAGCTGGAGACTCTTCTCTCCCTCACTAACTTTAAGCGTCAGTTGTCAGAGCAGCTTACCGATAACTGCACCTGTACACAGCCCATCTGTAATTAGCCCACCCAACTACCTCATCCCCATATTGTTATATATTTTGCTAATTTGCACCCCAGTATCTCTATTTAAACATCTATCATTCCAGTGTTAATACGAAATTGTAACTATTTTGCATTATGGCCTATTTATTGCCTTACCTCCATTTTTTATTTTATTTTTTTATTTCACCTTTATTTAACCAGGTAAACCAGTTGAGAACAGGTTCTCATTTACAACTGCGACCTGGCCAAGATAAAGCAAAGCAGTGCAATAAAAACAACACAGAGTTACATATGGGGTAAAAAAACAAAGTCAAAAATACAACAGAAAATATATATACAGTGTGTGCAAATGTAGCAAGTTATGGAGGTAAGGCAATAAATAGGCTATAGTGCAGAATAATTACAATAGTATTAACACTGGAATGCTAGATGTGCAAGAGATTATGTGCAAATAGAGATACTGGGGTGCAAAAGAGCAAAATAAATAACAATATAGGGATGAGGTAGTTGGGTGGGCTAATTTCAGATGGGCTGTGTACAGGTGCAGTGATCGGTAAGGTGCTCTGACAACTGATGCTTAAAGTTATTGAGGGAGATAAGAGTCTCCAGCTTCAGAGATTTTTGCAATTCGTTCCAGTCATTGGCAGCAGAGAACTGGAAGGAATGGCGGCCAAAGGAGGTGTTGGCTTTGGGAATGACCAGTGAGATATACCTGCTGGAGCGCAGACTACGGGTGGGTGCTGCTATGGTGACCAATGAGCTAAGATAAGGCGGGGATTTGCCTAGCAGTGATTTATAGATGGCCTGGAGCCAGTGGGTTTGACGACGAACATGTAGTGAGGACCAGCCAACAAGAGCGTACAGGTCACAGTGGTGGGTAGTGTATGGGGCTTTGGAGACAAAACGGATGGCACTGTGATAGACTACATCCAATTTGCTGAGTATAGTGTTGGAGGCTATTTTGTAAATGACATCGCCGAAGTCAAGGATCGGTAGGATAGTCAGTTTTACGAGGGCATGTTTGGCAGCATGAGTGAAGGAGGCTTTGTTGCGAAATAGGAAGCCGATTCTAGATTTAACTTTGGATTGGAGATTCTTTATGTGAGTCTGGAAGTTGAGTTTACAGTCTAACCAGACACCTAGGTATTTGTAGTTGTCCACATACTCTAGGTCAGACCCGTCGAGAGTGGTGATTCTAGTCGGGTGGGCGGGTGCCAGCAGCGTTCGATTGAAAAGCATGCATTTAGTTTTACTAGTGTTTA
The DNA here is from genome assembly GCF_964263955.1 of Coregonus lavaretus. NCBI lineage: Eukaryota > Metazoa > Chordata > Actinopteri > Salmoniformes > Salmonidae > Coregonus > Coregonus lavaretus. Next base: position 7,250,816 of record NC_140018.1, read on the forward strand.
AGAGCAGTTGGAGGCTACTGAAGGATTGTTGTATGGCATTGAAGCTCGTTTGGAGGTTTGTTAACACAGTGTCCAATGAAGGGCCAGATGTATACAAAATGGTGTCGTCTGCGTAGAGGTGGATCTGAGAGTCACCAGCAGCAAGAGCGACATCATTGATATACACAGAGAAAAGTGTCGGCCCAAGAATTGAACCCTGTGGCACCCCCATAGAGACTGCCATAGGTCCAGACAACAGGCCCTCCGATTTGACACACTGAACTCTATCTGAGAAGTAGTTGGTGAACCAGGCGAGGCAGTCATTTGAGAAACCAAGGCTATTTAGTCTGCCAATAAGAATGCGGTGGTTGACAGAGTCGAAAGCCTTGGCCAGGTCGATGAAGACGGCTGCACAGTACTGTCTATTATCAATCGCGGTTATAATATCGTTTATGACCTTGAGCGTGGCTGAAGTGCACCCGTGACCAGCTCGGAAACCGGATTGCATAGCGGAGAAGGTACGGTGGTATTCGAAATGGTCGGTGATCTGTTTGTTAACTTGGCTTTCAAATACTTTCGAAAGGCAGGGCAGGATGGATATAGGTCTGTAGCAGTTTGGATCTAGAGTGTCACCCCCTTTGAAGAGGGGGATGACCGCGGCAGCTTTCCAATCTCTGGGGATCTCAGACGTTATGAAAGAGAGGTTGAACAGACTAGTAATAGGGGTTGCGACAATTTCGGCGGCTAGTTTTAGAAAGAAAGGGTCCAGATTGTCTAGCCCAGCTGATTTGTAGGGGTCCAGATTTTGCAGCGCTTTCAAAACATCAGCTGTCTGAATTTGTGTGAAGGAGAAGCGGGGGGGGGGGGGGCATGGGCAAGTTGCAGCAGAGGGTGCAGAGTTGGTGGCCGGGTTAGTGGTAGCCAGATGGAAAGCATGGCCAGCTGTAGCAAAATGCTTGTTGAAATTTCTCGATTATTGTAGATTTATCGGTGGTGATAGTGTTTCCTAGCCTCAGTGCAGTGGGCAGCTGGGAGGAAGTGCTCTTATTCTCCATGGACTTTACAGTGTCCCAAAACTTTTTGGAGTTAGTGCTACAGGATGCAAATTTCTGTTTGAAAAAGTTAGCCTTTGCTTTCCTGACTGCTTGTGTATATTGGTTCCTAACTTCCCTGAAAAGTTGCATATCGCGGGGGCTATTTGATGCTAATGCTGTACGCCACAGGATGTTTTTGTGCTGGTCAAGGGCAGTCAAGTCTGAGGAGAACCAGGGGCTATATCGGTTCTTAGTTCTGTATTTTTTGAATGGAGCATGTTTATTTAAGATTGAGAGGAAATTACTTTTAAGGAACAACCAGGCATCCTCTACTGACGGAATGAGATCTATATCCATCCAGGATACCCGGGCCAGGTCAATTAGGAAGGCATGCTCGCTAAAGTGTTTTAGGGAGCGTTTGACAGTGATGAGGGGTGGTCGTTTGACCGCGGACCCGTTACGGACGCAGGCAATAAGGCAGTGATCGCTGAGATCCTGGTTGAAGACAGCTGAGGTGTATTTAGAGGGTATGTTAGTCAGGATGATATCTATGAGGGTACCCATGTTTACGGATTTAGGGTTGTACCTGGTAGGTTCGTTGATAATTTGCGTGAGGTTGAGGGCATCTAGCTTGGATTGTAGGATGGCTGGGGTATTAAGCATATCCCAATTTAGGTCACCAAGCAGTACAAACTCTGAGGATAAATGGGGGGCAATCAATTCACATATGGTGTCCAGGGCACAGCTGGGGGCTGAGGAGGGTCTGTAGCAAGCGGCAACAGTGAGAGACTTATTTCTGGAAAGGTGGATTTTTAGAAGTAGAAGCTCAAACTGTTTGGGCACAGACCTGGATAGTATGATAGAGCTCTGCAGGCTATCTCTACAGTAGATTGCAACTCCACCCCCTTTGGCAGTTCTATCTAGACGGAAAATGTTATAGTTGGGGATGGAAATTTCAGAATTTTTGGTGGCCTTCCTGAGCCAGGATTCAGACACTGCTAGAACATCAGGGTTGGCAGAGTGTGCTAACGCAGTGAATAACTCAAACTTAGGAAGTAGACTTCTGATATTTATGTGCAAGAAACCAAGACTTTTGCGATTACAGAAGTCATCAAATGATAGCGCCTGGGGAGTAGGAGTGATACTGAGGGCTGCAGGGCCTGGGTTAGCCTCTACATCATCAGAGGAGGACTAGAATAAGGATATGGCTAAAGACTTTAAGAACTGGTCTTCTAGTGCGTTGGGTACATAGAATAAAGGGGGCAGATTTCCGGGTGTTATAGAAAAGATTCAGGGCATTATGTACAGACAAGGATATGGAAGGATATGAGTAAAGTGGAGGTAAACCTAAGCGTTGGGTAACAATGAAAGAGATAGCATCGCTGGAGGCATCAATTGAGTCGGTCTCCGCGTGTATAGGGGGTGGGGCAAAGGAGCTATCTAAGGCAGGTTTAGCTAGGCTGGGGGGTCTACAGTGATATAGTAAAATTAGAAATAACCGAAACAACAATAAACTAACCATGTTTGGGCTGAGGCTAAACATAAACAGGATGTAGTACCGTAAAAAGGAACAGTCCAGCAGACATCAGCTGTATAGCTGAGTTATCATAAGGTCCGGTGGTAAACTAGTGAGTAAGAGGCCACGGCTAGCGTGTGCTAGTGGGCCGGGGCTAGCAGATGGATGGAATCTTCGTGGTTAACGTCGTAACCACATCAGACGATTTCGTCGGCAGACCAGTCGTGTAGGATCGGCGGGGCTCCGTGTCAACACTAGGTGGTCCCGTCCGGTTGACAGAGAGGTAGATAGCCGGGAGATGGGCCTAGCTCAGGATGATTAGCCAGACCACAGCGTCCATTTTGTTGTAGCTAGCTGATAGCGATGAATCCGGAGTTAAAGGTCCAGTGATTCAGTGGTTCCGGCGGAAAAACTGATATGTTCTGGGTCGATAACGCGCTGTGCAGACTGGCCGAATATCCGGTGATTAATGTCCAGTGATTTAAAATTAATCCCGCAGAAAAAATCCAATGTTCTGGGTGAAATACCGCTAGCTGAGGCTAATAGCAAGTAGCTAGTTAGCTGGCTAGCTGGCTAGCTAGTTTCAACTGGAGATTCTAGATTCTAGATAAAGGTAAGTCAATAATAGAATCCGTTCCACATTGAGTGAGGCGGGTTGCAGGAAAGTATATTTTGTAGAAGGATGAAAAGTCTGATATGGAAATATGTACGAAAAATACAGAAAAATAGGGTATTTACAGGCTATTTACAGACATACGATAAAAACACAACTGCACTACTACGCCATCTTGGAAAACTTACTTACATAACTTACTACATTCGCACAAACTGTATATATATATTTTTTCTGTTGTATTTTTGACTTTATGTTTTGTGTACCCCATATGTAACTCTGTGTTGTTTTAATCGCACTGCTTTGCTTTATCTTGGCCAGGTCGCAGTTGGCTTCCCTGGTTAAATAAAGGTGAAATAAAAATAAAATAAAAAATAACAGTGTGGAAAGATTAGTCATTGTTTCCTTCAGTTGTTGGTGTTGAATACTGTTACTGGCTCTTTGTTAAGCATTTTGAGGAACAGCCGGTTCCAAAAGCCTGCCAGTGTACACTGCTATCATCAGTGGCTGGCAGAGAATGGGCTCTTAATTGGCCTTTCACTTGCTGTTATTTTTTTCCTGTGACAGATATTATGACAGATTGTTTTGTTGACAGCCTGCGATTTCAACTCTGAGCCAACTGCTAAAACAGAAGCAGAGCGAGCGGCAGCAGATTATTTTGCCATTTCAGTATTTAATTTCCTACCTCATCCTCCTCCTGTGTCTGGGGCTGATGCGTCACAGCCCTCAGGCGGTTGTTTACAGAGACACATTCTCACTGACCATAAGAGTCCTTCCTCCTGTCAGGGCTAAGGCTGGGATGTCTCAGAGAAGACACTGCACGTCCTTTTACTCTGGCCCACACAGAACACAGACAACCACTAAAAGCATCAAAACACACTCACTGACACTTAATCTCTCCATTAACCTAAATAATTGTATAACCCCCCCTGTTATCTTGAACGGCTTTATTCTTAGTGCTCTGTTGGCGTCTGTGTACATTTCCAGTAACAGTAGGTGGTTTAGTTCTATTGGTGTGGCATCGTAGAAGCTACACAGTCTGTGTGTTGCTCAGTGACCTGGCGGTTGGGGGGGATGAAAGCATATATTGTTGAGTGCTGAGTAGGCTACACAGGAGGCAGACACTCTCATTCAATATCAAAGAGCATCTAGTCCACAAGTAGTCTAGCCCCGGAGCTGTTTGTGCTCTATAGTTGGCTATACATAGGAGTTTAATATACAGCTCAAACAGATGTCCATAAGGTGAAAGGAATATTCCTGGGCAAGTCTGTGAAAGGTTCCAGCACCCTGGGGGTCCAGAAGATCAAGTCAAGGGGAAGACAAGACGGTAATAGATTTCCTGTCCAAAGTCACCATGGGAACGGGGCTACAGGAACTAGAATCACACGGATGACTTCCCCTTTTCTGTTTCAGAGAAATATACTCACTAACGTCAGGTTGGGTGAGCATCAAACAAATCTCTCGTGGACAGATGAAACGGCGAGAATCTGTCAAGGCTCATGTAGAATTACAGTATGTGATTGTGAGCAGCAGCAGTTCCTGGTTTTTCATAGCTGATTATTTGGAGAGTTTGCGAGGCAGGAGACTTCAGTTCCTTCCTTTACAAAGGTAATCACAATTGTTAATGCCATTCCCCCAAGAAGTAAAACAGGAAATGACCAACTTTTGCAAGATAATTTTACTTCTGTTTAATTGAGATTAGCATCAAACAGACAAGGCCTATGGTGACGAGTGCTTCAGAAGAGGGTAACCACAACAGTCCGGAGCCTGGAGCAGTCAAGTGCTATGTTGTGTCACTTGGCTTGGAGTTTGCTAACAAAGGTGGAAATACAAGACACTTCATAAGCACTCAGATGCGTAATGCCCATACGGAGCACAGGGGTACGTCCCCTCTTAGATTTGTCCTGTTTAAATTATTATAATTTTTATATTTTTTTAATACTACTAGCCACCTTGCAATTTTATGAAATCTCCCACCCTCATAACTATGTACCAAAAGCAATTTCAGGCTATCAATCAAGTTGTTATAGCTAACTTGTCTAACTATCTTAGCTGGCATTCCTGCTGGCAAGGTTGGTACACTTTAGAAAAGCAAGCAATTAGCAGATGTGCAGAGAAGCATATCTAGTTTTCTTTAAAAAAAAAAAGAACCACCAGTCAGGAGGATAAAGACAGCTCAAGAGGAATGTTTAGATATGCAGAAAAACTGTAATATTTTGCCCCCCCCCCCAGCCATCCTCACTTACTTTGTGCCCCCTCAGAGTTTTGGGGTGCATGACGCCCCTGTATGCACTGTATGAGCAGACTACGGTATTTGGATGTGTTCAGTATATACAAGTTCCATTGATGTTATTGATGAATCCATTTCGATAAAAATGTGTGGGAGTGATATTCTTTCACGAGGCACTGCATTACATGGAGTGAAGAGAGGACATAACACATTAGGTTAATTCACGAAAGCTGTCAGGTCTTTCTACAGCTTAAGATAATCTTTTAACATTTTCGTTCCACAAATGTGTACCTTTTTCCCAATGAAGTCTAGGAGAATAAAGACTGATATCCTCAGAGCACAATTCATACAACTTTTATTTTGAAAATGAAATCATTACATTTTTTGTCTTATTCTGTATGACAAAACACTGCCACCTTCTGGCTAGCATATCCGAGAAACTGGACCAAAGACCGTGAAGTCCAGAAGTGATAAATAGTTTTGCTGGCATCCGATCCATATTAGCTGATTTATCTCAGACAAACCTGTTCACACCTGAACGAGACCATTCAGTCTGATGGGGTTGTCTCTCATTCTCATCCATATCAGGCTCACAGCAACAGCCAAATTACAGCAAGACCAACCCCATCTCCTCCTAGACATCTAAGGGTTATTCATAAAATGTGTTTACCTGATGCTGATGTCAAACTGATTGAGACCAGTGGAAACTATCTGTCAGAGAGCCATCATGGAGGACACAGCCGAGTCTAATGAGCAGAGAGGCCTGGGCCATCAATCTCCTCCGCAGGTTTAACAGGGGATTCATCAGAGGAAGAGCCAAAGCCAAGCAGCTGCTGCGGAGAACCTCTCCCTCACCTGAATGATGATGTTCTAAACGAGAAGGCTTTGTTTCTCATTTGTAAAATACTATTGCCACAGTTATAGACAAGTGCTAATTTAGCTCTGCTAAATGACGAAAATGTAAATGTAATGAGACAACAAACGTGTCTAATATAATTTCCACTCTTTTTCTTTATGGGGATAATCGTTCCCCTTCTTTTTGAATTCATCCCAGCACTTGAGCTGCTTCAAAGCATGCTGTTTTCATTGGAACCTTAATCTTACCTCTTGAACATTGTTTTGAAATCTATTTATTTAAAATATTAGGCTATGGAAAAATCCATCAAGGTGAATCGAATGTATGTATGGATGTGATATTGGTAACACTATGGAAATCATATTGCTCATTTCAGATTACTCAGAGAAAGCATTGCTATTAAATAATAAACTTGCCATTGCATGAATGAGCAAAGGTGAAAGTTCAGGCATGACACTCATGTAAATGAGCAATATGCAATGCTTTGGTGTTGTAGTGTTGGGTTCATTTGATAGCTACCTGCTGTTGACTTCCAGTTCAATGGCCAATCCACTCTCAAGCCTTGCTTAATCTTAATTAGAAGGGGTAACAACCGCATCTATCATGCTTATAAGGACATTTGCCTGACATCCATCAAGCAGGTTTACCTCCAAGTCAAATTTGCACTGTACGACAAAAAGAGCAGGGCTTATTTGTTCAAAACAAAGTCATTTGGGGTTTTACAATTGGATTTGTTGCCCTGGCAGAATGCAATGTTGATGTACAGTCATCATTTTATAGGCTAGGGGTGAGTTGAATTCCCACCATAGTAAGCAGTGGCAAATCAAAAATCCCATTCAGTGTAACATTACTGACATAGGATGGCCTTAAAGAAATGGACCATGAAAATATTGTGAAGTCTAGATTGCTTTCTACTGTACATACAGGAATATTTATTTTTTTGTAAGTGGAGGTGTTGCCCAGTAAATGGCTTAATGGCATTTGAATGCACTCTCATTGATCCAATAAAGGGAGGTAAGCGGATTCTGGCATGTTGCCTTGAGTGTGAACATGACCACTGGGGCATTTCTAGGGTTGCGCTCACCTCACACACAGAAATGTTATGACTAAAAGGACAATACAATAGAATGGAAATGCTCTGGGAAATGACTCACTGGCTAAATCCAGGCATGGATTTGATGTCCACACAAACAGATCAATTCAATCCATATTAGCAAAGCTTAAACGTTCTAGCTACCTTGATACCTGCATGGCAGCAGAAATATAGTGTCACTATTGCAAGCATCAAAGAAGAAATCAAAATCTTCACGCTGCTGTGCTTTTACTGAGTGCACTTTGTGCACCCTGGTGTCAGCAGTGGGGTCAGGAGAGGAGACGGTTGGCTGGTCACGGCTTGCTTTGCGGCCCCAGTGAAGAGTGGTGTGTGCAGTGGGTCGGTGTTGGACGTGAGGGCTGTGCTAAGCGTGGCACAGCAGGGCACTGTGTGATGTGAATGCTCAGGCGGCAGCAGCCGTCCCAGAGGAGTGGAGTGGAGCAGAGTGTTTATCCATGCAGAATGCACACAGGGAAAATGTGTGGTAACACACAGCTGTCTCTGTCTCTCCCACTCTCACAGACTTGGGAAAAGAGCTGTACCTTATCCCACTGGAATTATAAGTTATTAGGTAGTCCCTTTTCATTCCGATTGAATTTGCTTTGTTTAGCAATTAATCCGACCTGGGCTCAATTAGAGATTTTGTGACATATTGGGTTTTTGGCTCTGTGTGTCATGATTGGCTATTAATGTGAAAGTGGAGTAAGGTGCCACATTTTCTGCATCATTATCACTATATGATTATCTGGCTTCTTGGCTTGAATGCAGCATTTTAAAATCAATGTCACCAAATTACTCTGAGCATTTCCCTATAGCTGAGTTGCAATTTCTGTAGGCCACCTGCATTCTGTATGCCACCGGCATTCTGTAGGCCACCTGCATTCTGTAGGCCACCGGCATTCTGTAGGCCACCTGCATTCTGTAGGCCACCTGCATTCTGTATGCCACCGGCATTCTGTAGGCCACCTGCATTCTGTAGGCCACCGGCATTCTGTAGGCCACCTGCATTCTGTAGGCCACCTGCATTCTGTAGGCCACCTGCATTCTGTTGGCCATCTGCATTCTGTAGGCCACCGGCATTCTGTAGGCCACCTGCATTCTGTAGGCCACCTGCATTCTGTAGGCCACCGGCATTCTGTAGGCCACCGGCATTCTGTAGGCCACCTGCATTCTGTAGGCCACCGGCATTCTGTAGGCCACCGGCATTCTGTAAGCCACCTGCATTCTGTAGGCCACCTGCATTCTGTTGGCCACCTGCATTCTGTAGGCCACCGGCATTCTGTAGGCCACCGGCATTCTGTAGGCCACCTGCATTCTGTTGGCCACCTGCATTCTGTAAGCCACCTGCATTCTGTAGGCCACCGGCATTCTGTAGGCCACCTGCATTCTGTAGGCCACCTGCATTCTGTTGGCCACCTGCATTCTGTAGGCCACCTGCATTCTGTAGGCCACCGGCATTCTGTAGGCCACCGGCATTCTGTAGGCCACCTGCATTCTGTTGGCCACCTGCATTCTGTAGGCCACCTGCATTCTGTAAGCCACCTGCATTCTGTAGGCCACCGGCATTCTGTAGGCCACCTTCATTCTGTAGGCCACCTGCATTCTGTTGGCCACCTGCATTCTGTAGGCCACCTGCATTCTGTAGGCCACTGGTCTATAATCGAAAGGTAATCTGAAACTACAGTTTCAAATACCAACCAATAGAGCTTCTTATGAAACATAATGCAACATTTCTGTGATCGATTGAGGTTGGGAAATTGCTTGGATATTGACACACTCATCAATCATCTCAAACTGGTAAATGCCATTCAGATAATTATCTCTGAACATAATAATTATTGGATGTGAGGATGATATTGAGAATGACAGAAGACCATGAGAACATGCTAAATGACCCCTGTGACATATATTAGAATTATTCTTAGACAACTTTAATAACATTAGATAATATCTATTTTCCTCAAGGATGATCCTGTGTTTCTGGGAATGATCACACCCAGCCACTTTACATTTATTGAAGACATTTACCAAACTACATTTTAATATTACATACTTAATAACTGATACAAAAGAGCATAGTTACAGTGCAAGTGAAGAACAATGTGGTTGAACACACCATCTATCTTTACAAACTGTATTTTCAGTAAGACCTTGAATACTTAGTTAATTAACTGGAACAACGTCATAAGCAACTGCTCAGAGTATGCAGAGCTTACTCAAACATCCATGTATAAGCCTTCTGAGCTATTCTCTTGAAACAGTTTGCTGATTGGACGATTTAACATGGATAATATAGAATGGGGTTAATATCTGCTTTCAGATCTAATTCCTCTACGCCCAAATTAAACGATCAAAACATTTTATTAAAGTGAGCTCAATCACATAAAAAAAAAATCATAATTTTCTAGAAAACGAAATAGATTTCTTGATTAACATATCATTAAGAACGTTTCAACAAGTCATCCATCTCTCTGTTTAATGATTGATTAATCAAGGTTAATAACGGACCAACTTATCACACCGAACCATACGGATAGAAGGGCTCACCCATTATAATCAAAAGGACATTGTATCCCCTATCCCGGGACTACATCATGCGGTGACCGTCCCCGCCATCACAGCCAAACCAATGTCTACATCCTAAATGGTGCCCTATTCCCTACATAGTGCACTACTTTTGACCAAGGCCCACAGCGCACTATTTGGGGAATACATGTAGGGTGCCATTTGGAAGGCAGACATTGATTATTCATAAACTGTGACTGTATTAATGCTGTGTGTTTGACCTCCTGGGGTCTGCTCTACGGTGTGGCAGGGACGCATCAGTGATTTATCCTCCCAGCCTCGACGTTACACTTAAAGTGGAGCTCAGTGTCTGGCTGCTGCAATTTAGAGAGTGACTTTGGGGTTTGGAGGTGTGGATGCCCCCTGTCTGGTAAGTAACTTGCTCTGAATCCCACCGTTGACACCAATGTGCACAAAGGGCACACAGTAAAAGCAGAAGACAACTATTCTGGCTCTCCGGGGTAAACGCAATATGTAGAGCAGGGCTCTCCAATCCTGTTCCTGGAGGGCTACCGTCCTGTAGATGTTCTTCTCCAACCCTGTTCCTGGAGGGCTACCGTCCTGTAGGTGTTCTTCTCCAACCCTGTTCCTGGAGGGCTACCGTCCTGTAGGTGTTCTCTCCAATCCTGTTCCTGGAGGGCTACCGTCCTGTAGGTGTTCTCTCCAATCCTGTTCCTGGAGGGCTACCGTCCTGTAGGTGTTCTCTCCAACCCTGTTCCTGGAGGGCTACCGTCCTGTAGGTGTTCTCTCCAACCCTAATCTAGCACACATGATTCTAATAATTACCTGGTTGATGAGCTGAATCAGGTTAGTTACAACTGGGGTTGCAGCAAAAACCTACTGGAGGGTAGCTCTCCAGGAACAGGGTTGAAGAGAACACCTACAGGAGGGTAGCTCTCCAGGAGTTGGGTTGGAGAGAACACCTACAGGAGGGTAGCTCTCCGGGAACAGGGTTGGAGAGAACACCTACTGGAGGGTAGCTCTCCGGGAACAGGGTTGGAGAGAACACCTACAGGAGGGTAGCGCTCCAGGAACAGGGTTGGAGAGAACACCTACAGGAGGGTAGCTCTCCAGGAACAGGGTTGGAGAGAACACCTACAGGAGGGTAGCTCTCCAGGAACAGGGTTGGAGAGAACACTTACAGGAGGGTAGCTCTCCAGGGACAGGGTTGGAGAGAACACCTACAGGAGGGTAGCTCTCCAGGAACAGGGTTGGAGAGCCCTGCTTTACAGTATGAAATGCTTATGGTATCTAAGGGCAACCAGCAGGAGACAACTATTTTAGCTCTAAAGCTCATGTGTAGAATATCAATCAACTTATTGTATCTAAGTTGATTCTTAATGTTATAGAGTATCGGCTAATGTATGGTGTGAACGATGTCAACATGTAAAGAGCCTCTATGAGGAGTGTTCATAATCCATATGGATGTGGTGTGCTAGGGCGTTTAGAGAGAGATAAACAGGTGTGCTGCACTGGGAACGAAAGACATGGTATACTTGAGAGGAACATAGAGATAGAGATTAATCGCTATGGCAACTGGGTCTTGTCGCTTCCAGGGCTTATTAAAACGATTTGGCGTTGGAAGGCAGTTTGGGTTACAATGTGTTTAGGGAGTATAAAGAGGAAGAAATATAATATTCGATCAAATTATACATTAAGACCGACATTGAAATGGTTACAGCAGTCACATCAAGATGTATTTACACGACTTGAATCCAACTAAGTTCTAAGTGTGATGAATGTTGTTTCCACATGTAAACATCTGTGAAAAGTGTATCGCTAAACAGAATGGACATAGAAATGACAAGCGATCAAGGTGAACATCCATTTCTATAAATGGTACTTCCCGCTCATATGGGTTAAAGGTCTGCTAGGGGTGTTTAAGAGAAATAGATTTAGGTTACCCATACCATCTTAGATATAAATATGTTGGGAAAATATTGTTTATTCAGCACTCAAAAGCAGAGTACTAGATTCACTTGATCCAAAACTGATACTGTCAGGTGAACTATACTGTCATGCGGACAGTAAATCTAAGATCTTTAAGCATTCTGTTTTTAGTATGTTTGTCATAAACATCAACTCCATGTTTTGGGCAGATACAGTGCTATGAAAAAGTATTTGCCCCCTTTCTAATTTTCTCTACTTTTGCATATTTGTGATACTGAATGTTATCAGATCTTCAACCAAAACCTAATATTAGATTAAGGGAAAATAAGTGAACAAATAACACAACAATTACATATTTATTTCATAAACAAAGTTATGCAACACCCAATTCCCCTGTGTGAAAAAGTAATTGCCCCCTTACACTCAATAACTGGTTGTGCCACCTTTAGCTGCAATGACTAGGCCATTCCAAAACGTCCAATTTGTTGCTTTTTAGCAATTTTCATGTAGACTTGATTGTGTGTTTTGGATCATTGTCTTGCTGCATGACCCAGCTGCGCTTCAGCTTCAGCTCACAGACGGATGGTCTGACATTCTCCTGTAGAATTCTTTGATACAGAGCAGAATTCATGGTTCCTTCTATTAAGGCAAGTCGTTCAGGTCCTGAGGCAGCAAAGCATCCCCAAACCATCACACCACCACCACCATGCTTGACCTTTGGTATGATGTTCTTACACACAATCAAGTCTACATGAAAATGGTTAAAAAGCAACACATTTGAAGTTTTTGAATGGCCTAGTCAAAGTCCAGACCTAATCCAAATTGAGATGTTGTGGCAGGACTTGAAACGAGCAGTTCATGCTTGAAAACCCACACGTCACTGAGTTAAAGCAGTTCTGCATGGAAGAGTGGGCCAAAATTCCTCCACAGTGACGTGAGAGACTGATCAACAACTACAGGAAGCATTTGTTTGGAGTCATTGCAGCTAAAGGTGGCACAACCAGTTATTGTGTAAGGGGGCAATTACTTTTTCACACAGGGGAATTGGATGTTGCATAACTTTGTTTTTGAAATAAATATGTAATTGTTGTGTTATTTGTTCACTTATTTTCCCTTAATCTAATATTAGGTTTTGGTTGAAGATCTGATAACATTCTGTATCACAAATATGCAAAAGTAGAGAAAATTAGAAAGGGGGCAAATACTTTTTCATAGCACTGTAGATGTAGAATACAGTAACGACTGTGGAGTCATGATGTTAATGACATGTTAAAAAACGTATCAGTGTTACTTTCCATAAAATTATCTCGAAACGCTCCAAATGGCACGTTACTCAGGTTTTGATTATCGGAATATTTAACGTCACATGATTTCAGTTTGACCAATGACCTCGGAGGGTATTCAGAGCAGACATCACTGTTCACTATTACTACACCCTGTTGACTTATTAAAGATTAATCAGAAATGTTAACATCTTAATGTATAGTCAACAGCACATGTACACAATATTCCATGTTTTGACCTTTGGCTGCAGTAACATGACCAACATATTACACATATTAAATTCTGTATTTGTAAACAGTCCCTTGTCTTTCAAATGCTTGGACAAGATACCAATGCAATAATCATTCACTCCCTCTGTATCAGTGTAGCCTTTGAGAGTGGCCATTGGCTGCTGTAATGTTCTGAGCTTATGTCCAAATGTCTTGTCCAGCAGCTTCCTCCTGCTAGCAACACTCCATCATGGCTTCCACCACTCAGAAAGTGAAGGCGTACACCACTCCCACGACCACAATGTTCCCGATGGTGGCGGTGATGGCAATCCAAAGCCAGATGGCGTCGCGGGACATGGGCTCCCGCTCTGGCTGGTCATGGGCTGCCATAGAGGCGGCGTGGACGCTGGCCGAGGAGTTGAAGAGGGAGTGGTCCGTGCTGTCGTCATCATTGGGCGAGTCCATGAAGGCCCCCGCCATGACAGACTGAAAGAGAAAAGGAAGTCCATTCAACTCAGAGGGAAAAATATCGGAATTTTGCACAGTGCTATAGACTTAGACCTACACTAATTTCATGTATAACTGGAAACACTCCTTCCCTGTTAATATAGTCCAGGGGCCTACTCATCTTCTCTCTTTGGATATTCATGAACTATTCAGTTAATTTATTTCCTTACCAACGTTATCTTGGACTTGAGAGAGTAAATAGTCTGAAAACCTTTCTGCAATGGCTCTGATTCATTGCGAATTCGGAACCCTTATCTGGAAGGTGAAGCTATTTCAAATAGGCCATTGGAGCATCCAGTATATTAAGATTATTTGAAATCCATTAAGACCTTTTCATTGAACGCTGTCTACAATAAGCTACTGGAATGTCAATGTTATGCTTTCTCCAGTGATAGTATGGAAGCTATTGATTCCTACACCTACACATTCAGAACATACCCACATACACACAGTATCTCCCGAGTGGTGCAGCGGTCTAAGGCACTGCATCTCAGTGCTTGAGGCGTCACTACAGACCCCCTGGTTTGATTCCAGGCTGTATCATAATCCGGACGTGATTGGAAGTCCCATAGGGCAGCGCACCATTGGCCCAGCGTCTTCCGGGTTTGGCCAGTTTAGGCCGTCATTGTCAATAAGAATTTGTTCTTAACTGACTTGCCTAGTTAAATAAAGGTTAAATAAAAACATCTCAATACCGTACAGTAGGGAGGCGGACGGCATGACAGAATTCACTATTCTCCGAAGATAATACACAGGATATATGAGCTGTACTCTGGTAGCCAAAATACAATAGAGGGATAAGAAAAGTGTTCTCCTTCACAGTGTGTAGCCTGTACAACACCCATACCATCACAGTGTGTAGCCTGTACAACACCCATACCATCACAGTGTGTAGCCTGTACAACACCCATACCTTCACAGTGTGTAGCCTGTACAACACCCATACCATCACAGTGTGTAGCCTGTACAACACCCATACTATCACAGTGTGTAGCCTGTACAACACCCATACCATCACAGTGTGTAGCCTGTACAACACCCATACCATCACAGTGTGTAGCCTGTACAACACCCATACCATCACAGTGTGTAGCCTGTACAACACCCATACCATCAAATGACAGATCTGTCACTGAGGTCCCCTCTCATTGGAAGACAGATGTGGTCCCATGTGGCGCAGTTGGTAGAGCATGGCACCAGGGTTGTGGGTTTGATTCCCACGGTGGAGCAGTATGAAAATGGATGCTGTCGCTCTGGATGAGAGCGTCTGGTAAATGACGTGATGAAGCTGCTACCTCTTTCTGTGAACCCCTTCTGTGGAGAGTAGTCCATCACATTTAAAGGTGATTTTCAATAGAGGGAAAGAGATATTTTGTGAACAATGTCTGAAAGAAAATGCTAAAGGAGAACGAGGGCATGGAGAACGAGGGCATGGAGAACGAGGGCATGGAGAACGAGGGCAAGGAGAACGAGGGCAAGGAGAACGAGGGCATGGAGAACGAGGGCATGGAGAACGAGGGCATGGAGAACCAGATTCTTTATGAGTGTCTTGATTCCTGTGATTCCTGTGAGTTTGTGTATTGTGCAGTAGGGGTACATTAAAGGTACAGACACTGTCACATAGAGGCCAGAGTAACAGACTGAAGTCCCTAGAGACCTGGGTCCGTATCCACAAAGTGTCTCAGGTTAGGAGTGCTGATCTAGGATCAGGGCCCGGTTGCATAAAACATCTTAAGTCAATTTTCCCCTTATCTTTTCTCTTAAAGTTTCCTTAACTTTACGTCAGTTGCACAAAACATTTTAAGGTGACTTTCCCCCTTAAATTAAGTGAACAAGTTAAAGGTGCCCATGAGGTCCCTTAAGTGCTTCATACAGTATATATGCCAATGTAAACAGCATTTGTGGAGGTGAATGTTTCTTTCCTCTGACCTGGTTTCAGAAGGAAAACATCCACCAGCTAGCTAGGTACTTAGCTAAACCATGGAAGGTTCACTATCCATGGCTACAAAGCTAGCTGGCTAGCTAGCTACCTACTCTGTAAGTTAGCTTGACGTGCTAGAAAGTTATACAAACAAGTTGAGAAACTAAAATAAACGTGTTTTATTATCTTCTGAATCAATGTGTTTCTCCTGTCTTGAATGTAAAAGTTGTATTTTGCGATCTCCCAAAATAAATGTGATCTCTTTGACAAGACATTCAGTCAGTGAATCAGGTCATCTCCATGATAACCAGAGACTCCACCTGTCCAAATAATCATATCAATTATGATCAGAAAGGCCAAACTTATCCTAGCCCTATTTTGAGTTGCTTTGTGGATAAGTGCCCTGATCAAGGAAAGGGCTGTGATGAGTGTTCCATAGATGTGTCTGTTTATCAGGTTTCCACCTGACTGCTCCAGCTATTCACACCTCACTGAGAATCAATAGAGAGGAATTAAAGAGACAGCTCACCCACATGTCAAATGTATTTAATCTCATACCAAGTGGGAAAGCTATGGCGTATTACATCTTAAGGTAATGTAATGTCATGGTTGTAAACTGCTTTTCTGGTTGAGAAAGTGTCATATAATCAGACTACCCGGAAGAAGGCACTGCGTTGCCGAAACGTTGGTTATTGTTGGCTGCATATATAGAGTGTGCAACACCGGTGCGTTGGATGCATTGGATGAGTCTCAATCCACCGCATCCGCCGATGTCGCACTTCTGCATCTGCGGTGACAGGTGGCAGAGATAGGGAGGTGTTTGTCAGACCATGAGACATCCCGGAAATCGGTCTTCTCATGAAAACATTTGTAGCGTCCGAACGGTTCGGCCTACAAACCATGGAAAGGGGAGACTCATGAACACGATGGTGTTCTCTGTTTTGCTCTACGACCCCCACAAGTGACACGGGACACGGTACCGGTTTAAAACAATTAATGGAAGTAATGGTATGGTAAGGTTTTGTGCCTACCCAAAAATGCGGTTGTATTTTTTGCCATTTATGAATGTGTTATTCAATGCGTTTCTCTGGGCTATAGTAGTAAAGGCCAGATTCAAACCATTTGAAACAGGACTGGGGAATGTGAACAAAGGATCAAAGTAAATGGTTTCTCAAACATTCAATTTTTTAAAGCTTTTTAAAGCTGTACCCTGTTTACGACTGCTTGATTGCTATTCAATGCTGTCAATAATTTCCATACAATAAATACCTTACAAGGTTAACTAAGAAAAACTGCAAGGACATAAAAGTGTTGTTTTTATCACTGTTCCTTATTTAATCTGCTTAACATCACTGTCATACACACACTTAGCCACACAACAAACCTGACTGCCCCAGACACCTACCCTCAAAGTCTGTGTTCCTTTGAAGACAAACCATTCTATCCGAATGAGAGATGGAGCCCACGCATGCTTATTCGTTAACATTGGATTACACAAGTTTGGCTCCAACTAACCACTAAAGCGCTATGTTCATGGTAATAGAGGTGTCTGTCACTGCCATAATGGCTTTTTGAAATGGCTTTCTGGCTAGAACAAATGGTCTTGTATATTGGCTTCCCAGTGTATACCGTGCTAACTCACAACTGAGCCAATAATTAAGACACATCAACAAGATGCTAGGTCTGGAGCCTTGGTACTGCCCTGGCTAGACGACCTAGATTTATGAACTCAGTTCAGTTGATTTTCGGTGCTCGCTCTTTATCACTGTCACAATCCCTTTCTATGTAAATCTCCAAGTGTACAGTTGGTATTTTTATTCATTGTGCTTTCTCCGCCTCACAATGTCTTGTCTTGCTCTGATGCTCGTTTATATTTTGTTAGGATACCCGCTGATCCTTTACATAATAAAAGTGAAAAGAAGTGTAAGACGCATCATTCACAATATCTCGTGTTAAATATGACCACTTGTTGTAGTATATAGTAAATTACGCTAGCACATCCATAGAACCATTTTTTATCAGGAGAGAAAACAAAGCATTTCAACAGAGCTCCATTAGGAATGAACATCCACCTCTGGTCTCTTGGCCCTCCCACCCCTACGGGAGGTCAGCTCCCGCTCAGCGCAGTCAAAGTTCTTCTCTGTCCTTATACACCAATGGTGGAACCAGCTTCCCCCTGATGCTAGGACAGCAGAGTCCCTGCCCATCTTCCGAAAACGTCTGAAATCCTACCTCTTCAAAGAGTCTTGTTCCTCCTTCCACCTGTCTTTTCCTACCGGCACTGACTTTGCTGATACCTTCTTTATTCAGGAAAAATTTACTTACGACTGTGATATGTGGTTGTCTCACCTAGCTATCTTAAGATGAATACACTAACTGTAAGTCACTCTGGATAAGTTAGTCTGCTAAATGACTAAACTGTAAAATGTAACATCAACAGAAAACAAACCACATCCTGGTATGAGTGTCAGGATAGTTCCTGTATATAAGTGGCTGTCTGTCTCCAACCCTACAACCTGGACTGGAGCATATTTGTTAGAGAGCACGTAAGGATTCTTCTTTACAATGCTGCTGTCAGAAGCAGTTAACGTTTCTTTACGTTTCTACGGGCAGCTCCTCAAATAAGCCTTCAGTCTGTTGTCAGTCATGGCACTTTAAGTGCTCTCTGTTCACTAGGGCTTCTTTACAATACACTACTCTGATGACAAAAACTAGGTCCAGGAGAGATACTTGTGTAAAGAGACGGATCTAGATTCAAATCTCTCTTTAAGATATGTCTCCCACACTACCTCCAAAGGTAGACATCTACACCAAATACCCCCCTCTGAGTGGCTCTCCCACACCACATGTCCCTTCAAGAATTACCTTAATTACCTTAATACCAGAAAACAGCATTTTTGCTCTGTTAACCAAATTGAAAATGAAAGGCTTTTAAAATATCCACACATTTGTGAATCATTGCATTAATCAAGTGTGCAACACTGTGTGCAATATGGCTTAGATGAGAAGCTCCTGTATAGTTTGAATTGCTATCCTTATTTTGTCTATATACTATGGTATTTACGGTATGCTAATAGCTGCACCCATACATGAAGCAGGAATGTAGCTTTGGCCACACAACAGCCAAGGCTAGTGTAAACAGAAAAGTTGCAAATCTGATGTTGAAGAGTGATAGATCTCACTAGACTTATTTTACTAAATGTAAATGGCCTCTTCCGTCCTATTCACCGGTTGCACCTCCATTACTCGGTGCTCAAAAGTTGTGATAAGTCCAGTCAATCTGGACGGAGGCTAACAACGTTTTTGTCTAAATTACACTATAGTGTCCTGGTGTCACGCCCTGGCTCTGGGGACGCTGGTATATTGAGCCAGGGTGTGAGTGTTCTTTATGTTTTGTGCTCGTTGTGTCTGTTCTAGTAGTTGTATTTCTATGTTGGCCAGAGTGGTTCCCAATCAGAGGCAACGAGTGTCAGCTGTTGCTGGTTGTCTCTGATTGGGAACCATATTTAGACAAGCTTTTTTCCCACAGTGGTTGTGGGATCTTGTTCCTTTTGGTTTGTATCGTAGGACTGCACGTTTCGTTTGTTGTTTTGTTCGGGTGATTACTCTATTAAATAAAATATGTTCGCAACTAACGCTGCGCATTGGTCCTCTGTTCCCGACGACCGTGACACCTGGAAATAGGATGACATTGCTAAAGTAGACACATATTTAGTAGGAAACAACTTTGCCATCATTACAAAAGGTTTTCCTACTCATTATTTACCTCCTTTTGAAACGTCATTGTATTTCCAAGCCACTGTAATGCACTTCTGATGAAATCTTCATCAGCGCTCATTGACAATGCATTGAGTAGAATGCTCATTCGGCCATCAGTCCAAAAAGAATGTTCAAAACAATATTGTGACGAAATGTGCAATCCATGAATAGCCAGAGGTTTCAGCAGGAAGAAAAAGAATGTAACGTGTTCAATCGCAAGTACAGAATCAATAGCCCAAAGCTGCTGTTTGCTCAGCGGAACCACTGAATGAGTGCTCACATGTCCACTTTGAACTGAAAACATAGTAATGGCACTGAGCACTTCCATCAACTGTACATTACTCACCTGTGAAGAGCACTCTTATTTCAAAAATCAGTCTCTTGTACAAATGGACTATTGAGACAATGGGTTTCAACTGTGACATTCTCCTCTCTTCTCCTAAACACACTGCAAATATCATCCATTAACTACAGGCTACTGTGTACGGGGGGCCAGTATGAAAAATGTATGCACTCACTAATTGTAAGTCGCTCTGGATAAGAGCGTCTGCTAAATGACTAAAATGTCAATTGGATGACAAAAAAATAAAAATGTTGTAGTCCCCTGTAGCTCAGTTGGTAGAGCATGGCGCGTGCAACGCCAGGGTTGTGGGTTTGTTTCCCACGGGGGGCCAGTATGAAAATGTATGCACTCACTAACTGTAAGTCGCTCTGGATAAGAGTGTCTGCTAAAATGACTAAAATGTAAAATATTAGGATCCCTATTAGATGCTGCAAAAGCAGCAACTACTCTTCCTGGGGTCCACATGAAACACGACATAATACATAATATTAATAGACAATGACAGAACTAGGCACACGTAGCCTACATATCAATACATACACACAAACTATCTAGGTCAAATAGGGGAGAGGCGTTGTGCCGTGACGTGTTGCTTTATCTGTTTTTTGAAACCAGGTTTGCTGATTATTTGAGCAATATGAGATGGAATGGAGTTCCATGCAATAATGGCTCTATATAATACTGTACCCTGTGTAGCTCAGTTGGTAGAGCATGGCGCTTGCAACGCCAGGGTTGTGGGTTTGATTCCCACGGGGGGCCAGTATGAAAAATAAATAAAAAATGTAATGTAAGTCGCTCTGGATAAGAGCATCTGCTAAATGACTAAAATGTAAAAAATTTAAAATGTACACTTTCTTGAATTTCTTCTGGATTTGTGGACTGTGAAAAGACCCCTGGGGGCGTGTCTGGTGGGGTAAGTGTGTGTGTCAGAGCTGTGTGTAAGTTGACTATGCAAACAATTTGGGATTCTCAACACATTCATGTTCTTATAAAAATAAGAAGTGATGCAGTTAGTCTCTCCTAAACTCTTAGCCAAGAGAGACTGGCATGCATGGTATTTATATCAACCCTCTGCAATGAATAGCAAGACGTGCCGCTCTTTTCTGGGCCAGCTGCAGCGCAACTAGGTCTTTCCTTACAGCACTCGACCACACGACTGGACAATAAACAAGATAAGACAAAACTAGAGCCTGCAGAGCCTGCTTTTTGGAGTGTGATGTCAAAAAAGCAGAGCATCTCTTTATTATGGACAGACCTCTCCCCATCATTACAACCATTGAATCTATATGTTTTGACCATGACAGTTTACAATCTAAGGTAACGGCAAGTAATTTAATCTCCTCAACTTGTTCAAAAGCCACAACATTCATTATCAGATTCAGCTGAGGTCTAGAACTTAGAGAATGATTTGTACCAAATACAATGCTCTTAGTTTTAGAAATGTTCAGGACCCGTTTATTACTGGCCACCTATTCCAAAACAGACTGCAACTCTTTGTTAAGGGTTTCAGTGACTTCATTAGCTGTGGATGCTGATGCATATATGGTTGAATCATCAGCATACATGGACACACATGCTTTGTTTAATGCCAGTGGCTGGTCATTGGTAAAAATAGAAAAGAGGGCCTAGAGAGCTGCCCTGCGGTACACCACACTTTACATGTTTGACATTAGAGAAGCTTCCGTTAAAGAAAACCCTTTTGAGTTCTATTAGATAGATAGCTAGCTCTGATACCACGATATGACAGAGGTTGAAAAGCCATAACACATACGTTTTTTTTTCAACAACAGGATATGGTCAATAATATCAAAGGCTGCACTGAAATCTAACAGTACAGCTTCCACCATCGTCTTATTATTAATTTCTTTCAACCAATCATCAGTCATTTGTGTCAATGCAGTACATGTTGAGTAGCCTTCTCTATAAGCATGCTGAAAGTCTGTTGTTTATTTGTTTACAGAGAAATAGCACTGTATTTGGTCAAACACCATTTTTTTCAACAGTTTGCTAAGAGCTGGCAGCTTGTTCCAAGCCATTATCATGCTTTCATTAATACAAACCAAGCAGGGAAAGCACATGCGTCTACAGAAAATGCTCCAAAGCGAGTATCACCCATTAAATAAGGCTATTACTGTATAATCATTATATTTGCAAGAAGTTGAGAATACTACATGCTTTTGAAACGTCCACATAAGGCTGGCACAATTACCATATAATCATGTAACCGACGATTATGGATGAAGAATGTCATAACCGTTATATATACAGTTTGAAGTCGGAAGTTTACATACACCTTAGCCAAATACATTTAAACTCAGTTTTTCACAATTCCTAACATTTAATCCCAGTAAAAATTCCCTGTTTTAGGTCAGTTAGGATCACCACTTTATTTTAAGAATGTGAAATGTCAGAATAATAGTAGAGAGAATTATTTATTTCAGCTTGTATTTCTTTCATCACATTTCCAGTCGGTCAGAAGTTTACATACACTCAATTAGTATTTGTTAGCATTGCCTTTCAATTGTTTAACTTGGGTACAACATTTTGGGTAGCCTTCCACAAGCTTCCCACAATAAGTTGGGTGAATTTTGGCCCATTCCTCCTGACAGAGCTGATGTAACTGAGTCAGGTTTGTAGGCCTCCTTGCTCGCACACGCTTTTTCAGTTCTGCCCACAAATGTTCTATAGGATTGAGGTCAGGGCTTTGTGATGGCCACTCCAATACCTTTACTTTGTTGTCCTTAAGCCATTTTGCCACAACTTTGGAAGTATGCTTGGGGTCATTGTCCATTTGGAAGACCTATTTGCGACCAAGCTTTAACTTCCTGACTGATGTCTTGAGATGTTGCTTCAATATATCCACATAATTTTCCTTCCTCATGATGCCATCTATTTTGTGAAGTGCACCATTCCCTCCTGCAGCAAAGCACCCCCACAGCATGATGCTGCCACCCGTGTGCTTCACAGTTGGGATGGTGTTCTTCGGCTTGCAAGCCATCCCCTTTTTCCTCCAAACATAACCATGGTCATTATGGCCAAACAGTTCTATGTTGGTTTCATCAGACCCGAGGACATTTCTCCAAAAAGTACGATCTTTGTCAACATGTACATTTGCAAACCATAGTCTGGCTTTTTTATGGCGGTTTTGGAGCAGTGGCTTCTTCCTTGCTGAGCGGCCTTTCAGGTTATGTCGATATAGGACTCGTTTTACTGTGGATATAGATACTTTTGTACCTGTTTCCTCCAGCATCTTCACAAGGTCCTTTGCTGCTGTTCTGGGATTGATTTGCACTTTTCGCACCAAAGTACGTTCATCTCTAGGAGACAGAACGTGTCTCCTTCCTGAGCGGTATGATGACTGCGTGGTCCCATGGTGTTTACACTTGCGTACTATTGTTTGTACAGATGAACGTGGTACCTTCAGGCGTTTGGAAATTGCTCCCAAGGATGACCCAGACTTGTGGAGGTATAGAATTTGTTTTCTGAGGTCTTGGCTGATATCTTTTCATTTTACCATGATGTCAAGCAAAGAGGCACTGAGTTTGAAGGTAGGCCTTGAAATACATCCACAGGTACACCTCCAATTGACTCAAATGATGTCAATTAGCCTATCAGAAGCTTCTAAAGCCATGACATAATTTTCTGGAATTTTCCAAGCTGTTTAAAGGCACAGTCAACTTAGTGTATGTAAACTTCTGACCCACTGGAATTGTGATACAGTGAATTATAAGTGAAATAATCTGTCTGTAAACAATTGTTGGAAAAATTACTTGTGTCATGCACAAAGTAGATGTCCTAACTGACTTGCCAAAATTATAGTTTGTTAACAAGAAATGTGTGGAGTGGTTGAAAAACGAGTTTTAATGACTCCAACCTAAGTGTATGTAAACTTCCGACATCAACTGTATATATATATATACAGTATCTCACAAAAGTGAGTACACCCCTCACATTTTTGTAAATATTTGAGTATATATTTTAATGTGACAACACTGAAGAAATGACACTTTGCTACAATGTAAATTAGTGAGTGTACAGCTTGTATAACAGTGTACATTTGCTGTCCCCTCAAAATAACACAACACACAGCCATTCATGTTTAAACCGCTGGCAACAAAAGTGAGTACACCCCTAAGTGAAAATGTCCAAGACAACCTCTGGATATGACGCTGAGCACGTGCACTCAACTTCTTTGGTCGACCATGGCGAGGCCTGTTCTGAGTGGAACCTGTCCTGTTAAACCGCTGTAGGTCTTGGCCACTGTGCTGCAGCTCAGTTTCAGGGTCTTGGCAATCTTTTTATAGCCCAGGCCATCTTTATGTAGAGCAACAATTATTTTTTTCAGATCCTCAGAGAGTTCTTTGCCATGAGGTGCCATGTTGAACTTCCAGTGACCAGTATGAGGGAGTGTGAGAGCGATGACACCAAATCTAACACACCTGCTCCCCATCCACATCTGAGACCTTGTAACACTAACGAGTCACATGACACCGGGGAGGGAAAATGGCTAATTGGGCCCAATTTGGACATTTTCACTTAAGGGTGTACTCACTTTTGTTGCCAGCGGTTTAGACATTAATGGCTGTGTGTTGAGTTATTTTGAGGGGACAGCAAATTTACACTGTTATACAAGCTGTACACTCACTACTTTACATTGTAGCAAAGTGTCATTTCTTCAGTGTTGTCACATGAAAAGATATACTCAAATATTTACAAAAATGTAAGGGGTGTACTCACTTTTGTGAGATACTGTGTATATATACAGTGGGGAGAACAAGTATTTGATACACTGCTGATTTTGCAGGTTTTCCTACTTACAAAGCATGTAGAGGTCTGTAATTTTTATCATAGGTACACTTCAACTGTGAGAGACGGAATCTAAAACAAAAATCCAGAAAATCACATTGCATGACATAAGTATTTGATGCATCAGAAAAGGGGCTGTCGCTGGGCAATACACTTTCAGCTCCCTCCAAAGATTTTCTATTGGGTTCAGGTCTGGAGACTGGCTAGGCCACTCCAGGACCTTGAGATGCTTCTTACGGAGCCACTCCTTAGTTGCCCTGGCTGTGTGTTTCGGGTCGTTGTCATGCTGGAAGACCCAGCCACGACCCATCAAATCAAATCAAATTTTATTGGTCACATGCGCCGAATACAACAGGTGCAGACATTACAGTGAAATGCTTACTTACAGCCCTTAACCAACAGTGCATTTATTTTAAACAAAAAAGTAAGAATAAAACAACAACAAAAAAGTGTTGAGAAAAAAAGAGCAGAAGTAAAAATAAAGTGACAGTAGGGAGGCTATATATACAATAGAATAAAGTGACAGTAGGGAGGCTATATATACAGGGGGGTACCGTTGCATAGTCAATGTGCGGGGGCACCGGCTAGTTGAGGTAATATGTACATGTGGGTAGAGTTAAAGTGACTATGCATAAATACTTAACAGAGTAGCAGCAGCGTAAAAAGTATGGGGTGGGGGGGCAGTGCAAATAGTCCGGGTAGCCATGATTAGCTGTTCAGGAGTCTTATGGCTTGGGGGTAGAAGCTGTTGAGAAGTCTTTTGGACCTAGACTTGGCACTCCGGTACCGCTTGCCGTGCGGTAGCAGAGAGAACAGTCTATGACTAGGGTGACTGGAGTCTTTGACAATTTTGAGGGCCTTCCTCTGACACCGCCTGTTATAGAGGTCCTGGATGGCAGGGAGCTTTGCCCCTGTGATGTACTGGGCCGTACGCACTACCCTCTGTAGTGCCTTGCGGTCAGAGGCCAAGCAGTTGCCATACCAGGCGGTGATGCAACCAGTCAGGATGCTCTCGATGGTGCAGCTGTAGAATTTTTTGAGGATCTGAGGACCCATGCCAAATCTTTTTAGTCTCCTGAGGGGGAATAGGCTTTGTCGTGCCCTCTTCACGACTGTCTTGGTGTGTTTGGACCATGATAGTTCGTTGGTGATGTGGACACCAAGGAACTTGAAGCTCTCAACCTGTTCCACTACAGCCCCGTCGATGAGAATGGGGGCGTGCTCAGTCCTCTTTTTTTTTCCTGTAGTCCACAATCATCTCCTTTGTCTTGGTCACGTTGAGGGAGAGGTTGTTGTCCTGGCACCACACGGCCAGATCTCTGACCTCCTCCCTATAGGCTGTCTCATCGTTGTCGGTGATCAGGCCTACCACTGTTGTGTCGTCGGCAAACTTAATGATGGTGTTGGAGTCGTGCCTGGCCATGCAGTCATGGGTGAACAGAGAGTACAGGAGGGGACTGAGCACGCACCCCTGAGGGGCCCCCGTGTTGAGGATCAGTGTGGCAGATGTGTTGTTACCTACCCTTACCACCTGGGGGCGGCCCGTCAGGAAGTCCAGGATCCAGTTGCAGAGGGAGGTGTTTAGTCCCAGGATCCTTAGCTTAGTGATGAGCTTTGAGGGCACTATGGTGTTGAATGCTGAGCTGTAGTCAATGAATAGCATTCTCACGTAGGTGTTCCTCTTATCCAGGTGGGAAAGGGCAGTGTGGAGTGCGATAGAGATTGCATCATCTGTGGATCTGTTGGGGCGGTATGCAAATTGGAGTGGGTCTAGGGTTTCTGGGATTATGCTGTTGATGTGAGCCATGACCAGTCTTTCAAAGCACTTCATGGCTACAGACGTCAGTGCCACGGGTCGGTAGTCATTTAGGCAGGTTATCTTAGAGTTCTTGGGCACGGGGACTATGGTGGTCTGCTTGAAACATGTTGGTATTACAGACTCAGTCAGGGATATGTTGAAAATGTCAGTGAAGACACTTGCCAGTTGGTCAGCACATGCTCGGAGTACACGTCCTGGTAATCCGTCTGGCCCTGCGGCCTTGTGAATGTTGACCTGCTTAAAAGTCTTACTCACATCGGCTACGGAGAGCGTGATCACATAGTCGTCCGGAACAGCTGGTGCTCTCATGCATGCTTCAGTGTTGCTTGCCTCGAAGCGAGCATAGAAGTGGTTTAGCTCGTCTGGTAGGCTTGTGTCACTGGGCAGCTCGCGGCTGTGCTTCCCTTTGTAGTCTGTAATAGTTTTCAAGCCCTGCCACATCCGACGAGCGTCAGAGCCAGTGTAGTATGATTCAATCTTAGACCTGTATTGACTCTTTGCCTGTTTGATGGTTCGTCGGAGGTCATAGCGGGATTTCTTATAAGCGTCCGGGTTAGAGTCCCGTTCCTTGAAAGCGGCAGCTCTACCCTTTAGCTCAGTGCGGATGTTTCCTGTAATCCATGGCTTCTGGTTGGGGTATGTACGTACGGTCACTGTGGGGACGACATCATCGATGCACTTATTGATGAAGCCAGTGACTGATGTGGTGTACTCCTCAATGCTGTCTGAAGAATCCCGGAACATGTTCCAGTCTGTGCTAGCAAAACAGTCCTGTAGCTTAGCATCTGCGTCATCTGACCACTTTTTTATTAGCCGAATCACTGGTGCTTCCTGCTTCAGTTTTTGCTTATAAGCAGGAATCAGGAGGATAGAGTTATGGTCAGATTTGCCAAATGGAGGGCGAGGGAGAGCTTTGTATGCGTCTCTGTGTGTGGAGTAAAGGTGGTCTAGAGTTTTTTCCCCTCTGGTTGCACATTTAACATGCTGGTAGAAATGAGGTAGAACGGATTTAAGTTTCCCTGCATTAAAGTCCCCTGCTACTAGGAGCGCTGCATCTGGATGAGCGTTTTCCTGTTGATTAATGGCCTTGTACAACTCATTCAGTGCAATCTTAATGCCAGCATTGGTTTGTGGTGGTAAATAGACAGCTATGAAAAATATAGATGAAAACTCTCTTGGTAAATAGTGTGGTCTACAGCTTATCATAAGATACTCTACCTCAGGCGAGCAAAACCTTGAGACTTCCTTAGTATTTGATTTTGTGCACCAGCTGTTGTTTACAAATATACAGAGACCGCCACCCCTCGTCTTACCCGAGTCTGCCGTTCTGTCCTGCCGATGTAGCGTATAGCCTGCTAGCTGAATGTTATCATTGTCGTCGTTCAGCCACGACTCCGTGAAACATAAGATATTACAGTTTTTAATGTCCCGTTGGTAGGATAACCGTAATCTTAAATCGTCCATTTTATTCTCCAAAGCTTGAACGTTGGCTAATAGGATTGATGGGAGAGGCAGTTTACTCGTTCGCCGTCGGATCCTTAAAAGGCACCCGGATCTGCGTCCACGATATCTCCGTCTCTTCCTCACGCGAATGACGGGGATCTGGGCCTTGTCGGGAGTCTGTAGAATATCCTTCGCGAACGCCTCGTTGAAGAAAAAGTGTTCGTCCAACGCGAGGTGAGTAATCGCTGTCCTGATATCCAGAAGCTCTCTTTGGTTATAAGAGACGATGGCAGAAACATTATGTACAAAATAAATTACAAATAACGCGGAAAAACACACATAATAGTACAATTGGTTAGAGGGCTGTAAAACGGCAGCCATCTTCTTCCGGCGCTGTTCTGTTTCATCTTCAATGCTCTTACTAAGGGAAGGAGGTTGTTGGCCAAGATCTCGCGATACATGGCCCCATCCATCCTCCCCTCAATACGGTGCAGTCGTCCTGTCCCCTTTGCAGAAAAGCATCCCCAAAGAATGATGTTTCCACCTCCATGCTTCACGGTTGGGATGGTGTTCTTGGGGTTGTACTCATCCTTCTTCTTCCTCCAAACACGGCGAGTGGAGTTTAGACCAAAAAGCTCTATTTTTGTCTCATCAGACCACATTACCTTCTCCCATTCCTCCTCTGGATCATCCAGATGGTCATTGGCAAACTTCAGACGGGCCTGGATATGTGCTGGCTTGAGCAGGGGGACCTTGCGTGCGCTGCAGGATTTTAATAAATGACGGCGTAGTGTGTTACTAATGGTTTTCTTTGAGACTGTGGTCCCAGCTCTCTTCAGGTCATTAACCATGTCCTGCCGTGTAGTTCTGGGCTGATCCCTCAACTCAGCCCTACGAGGTGAGATCTTGCATGGAGCCCCAGACCGAGGGTGATTGACCGTCATCTTGAACTTCTTCCATTTTCTAATAATTGCGCCAACAGTTGTTGCCTTCTCACCAAGCTGCTTGCCTATTGTCCTGTAGCCCATCCCAGCCTTGTGCAGGTCTACAATTTTATCCCTGATGTCCTTACACAACTCTCTGGTCTTGGCCATTGTGGAGAGGTTGGAGTCTGTATGATTGAATGTGTGGACAGGTGTCTTTTATACAGGTAACGAGTTCAAACAGGTGCAGTTAATACAGGTAATGAGTGGAGAACATGAGGGCTTCTTAAAGAAAAACTAACAGGTCTGTGAGAGCCGGAATTCTTACTGGTTGGTAGGTGATCAAATACTTATGTCATGCAATAAAATGCAAATTAATTACTTAAAAATCATACAATGTTATTTTCTGGATTTTTTGTTTTAGATTCCGTCTCTCACAGTTGAACTGTACCTATGGTAAAAATTACAGACCCCTACATGCTCTGTAAGTAGGAAGACCTGCAAAATCGGCGTGTATAAAATACTTGTTCTCCCCACTGTATATATATATATATATTAGATTGGACACCTACTAATTCAAGGGTTTTTCTTTACATTGTAGAATAAAAGTGAAGAGATCAAAGCTATGAAAGAACACTTATGGAATCATGTAGTAAGCAAATAAGTGTTAAACAAATCAAAATACATTTTTTATTTGATATTCTTCAAATAGCCACCATTTGCCCTGATGACAGATTTGCACACTCTTGGCATTCTCTCAACCAGCTTCATGAGGTAGTCACGTGCAATACCTTTCAATTAACAGGTATGCCTTCTTAAAAGTTAATTTGTGGAATTTATTTCCTTCTTAATACGTTTGAGCCAATCAGTTGTGTTGTGACAAGGTAGGGGTGGTATACAGAAGATGTTATTTTACCAAATAGGACTAGGTCCATATTATGGCAAGAACAGCTGAAATAAGCAAAGAGAAACGACAGTACATCATTATCTTAAGACATGACGGTCAGTCAATACGGATATTTTCAAGAACTTTGAAAGTTTCTTCAAGTGCAGTCTCAAAAACCATCAAGCGCTATGATGAAACTGGCTCTAATGAGGACCACCACAGGAATGGAAGACCCAGAGTTACCTCTGCTGCAGAGGATAAGTTCATTAGAGTTAACAGCCTCAGAAATTGCAGCCCAAATAAATGGTTCACAGAGTTCAAGTAACATACACATCTCAACATCAACTGTTCAGAGGAGACTGTGTGAATCAGGCCTTCATGGTTGAATTGCTGCAAAGAAGCCACTACTAAAGGACACCAATAATAAGAAGAAGCTTGCTTGGGTCAAGAAACACAAGCAATGGACATTAGACCGGTGGAAATATGTCCTTTGATCTGGAGTCCAAATTTGAGATTTTGGGTTCCAACCGCCGTGTCTTTGTGAGACGCGGTGTGGGTGAACAGATGATCTCTGCATGTGTATTTCCCACCATAAAGCATGGAGGAGGAGATGTTATGGTGTGGTGGTGCTTTGCTGGTGACACTGTCTGTGATTTATTTAGAATTCAAGGCACACTTAAGCAGCATGGCTACCACAGCATTCTGCAGCGATACGCCATCCCATCTGGTTTGGGCTTAGTGGGACTATCATTTGTTTTTCAACAGGACAATGACCAGGACAATGACCCAGCACACCTCCAGGCTGTGTAAGGGCTATTTGACCAAGAAGGAGAGTGATGGAGTTCTGCATCAGATGACCTGGCCTCCACAACCCCTGACCTCAACCAAATTTAGATGGTTTTGGATGAGTCCGACGGCAGAGTGAAGGAAAAGAAGCCAGCAAGTGCTCAGCATATGTGGGAAGTCCTTCAAGACTGTTGGAAAAGCATTCCAGGTCAAGCTGGTTTTAGAGAATGCCAAGAGTGTGCAAAGCTGTCATCAAAGCAAAGGGTGGCTATTTGAAGAATCTCAAATGTAAAATATATTTTGATTTGTTTAATACTTTTTTGGTTCCTACATGATTCCATATGTGTTATTTCATAGTTTTGATGTTTTCACTATTATTCTACAATGTAGAAAATAGTAAAAATAAAGAAAAACCCTTGAATGAATAGGTGTTCTAAAACTTTTGACCGGTAGTGTATATATTTATTATTTGTACTATTTTCTACATTGTAGAAAGACATCAAAACTATGAAATAACACATATGGAATCATGTCTGTAGGAAACCTGGCACCATCCCTACAGTGAAGCATGGTGGTGGTGGCAGCATCATGCTGTGGGGGTGTTTTTCAGCGGCAGGGACTGGGAGACTAGTCAGGATCAAGGGAAAATGAACGGAGTGAAAATAGCTGTGCAGCGACACATTTTGCTATTGAAACGATTATAATGGTGACCGCGGTCATTTGGCTGACCAATACCGTCATCCAAAATGTCATGACCGTCACAGCCCTAGTCCACCTCTCTCATAGCTGCTACTTCCTCCCTCACCAAACAGAAAAGGACCCATCAATCAAAAGGTGTATACATGTCTAATACTTGAGAAACCAATATGATATGCTCTCTAACAAAACATAAAGTGAAACACTTCAATCTAGTAAAAGGAGGTTCATGGATGCACACATATAGCAAGTTTGGCCCACATACTCATTGGCTTTTTTTACGGACTTGAATATGGAGTCCAATACCTATAAACCCCTGCTTCACATTACAATAAAACTCTGAGCTGTACTACCATTTTCCAATAGAGACATTGTTATTCTATGTGCTATTACAGACCAGACATTTAAACCTGCTATATCCTGATCTATGTACATCCATGTCCCTCAGTGAGACTTCCATCCTTCCATCGCTATGGTAATATATTCTATTCAAATCAAGCACACTTCGTCATCTTAAAGGATATCACTATTTCACATAGTTCATGACCCACCAATTGGTTTGGAAAATGTGTTGCAGTTATTGGATTTCTGCCTCCACAATCCATAGCCATGGCATTTTCATAGGTCATATCGAGCCTACTCAACTTAATGAGCGTGGTGTGTCATATATAGCATGGAAAGCAATGCTGGATCATGCAACTAACTTCTCTTTACACAGTAATATCTGGCGAGGCACCATTTCCCAAGTCTGGTTGAGTGTCGTCATACTACTGAAGATGAAGCATCCTTGACCCAACAGTCATCCAGCTATTTTATATCTGCCCAGTGAGCATCTTATGGGGATAAAGGAAGATAGAACATGTGAACTGCTATTTTAAGTGTCGACAAGGAAGAAGAATGATCTGCCACAACATTATTGCGATATGGCATACTACAGTGATATGGCATACTATAGCGAAATACCACAATATATCGCCCAGTAACAATATTATATTGAATTATCAATATTATATTAGTGCCCACCACTACTAATTTCCCCTAAAAGTTTGTGTCTGGGCTCAGAGTGGGGCTCACCACATCTCTATAACATTGGCGGCTATCCATCGAACTGAGCAAGACGTCCATCACTCAACATCGACAATAAGGACATGGGATATTCCTCACGCTGTGGTTATTCCCCTCCTCACCGCCTGGGTGAATCTTCACTGTGATAGTATGCAGCGGGGCGATGCCCATCTAGCAGACCGTAAAGCACACAGAGGTGTTGTGGTAGTATGCAGCGGGGCGATGCCCACCTAGCAGACCGTAAAGGACACAGAGGTGCTGTGGTAGTATGCAGCGGGGCGATGCCCACCTAGCAGACCGTAAAGGACACAGAGGTGCTGTGGTAGTATGCAGCCGGGCGATGCCCACCTAGCAGACCGTAAAGCACACAGAGGTGCTGTAATAGTATGCAGCGGGGCGATGCCCACCTAGCAGACCGTAAAGCACACAGAGGTGCTGTGGTAGTATGCAGCGGGGCGATGCCCACCTAGCAGACCGTAAAGCACACAGAGGTGCTGTAATAGTATGCAGCGGGGCGATGCCCACCTAGCAGACCGTAAAGCACACAGAGGTGCTGTGGTAGTATGCAGCGGGGCGATGCCCACCTAGTGGACCGTAAAGCACCCATAGGTGCTGTGGTAGTATGCAGCCGGGCGATGCCCACCTAGTGGACCGTAAAGCACACATAGGTGCTGTGGTAGTATGCAGCCGGGCGATGCCCACCTAGCAGACCGTAAAGAGGTGCATGGGATCTCAGAGTGTTAGCGCTGCTGTGGGGCTGGGCTCCATGTGATGTAATGTTATCCACTGGGCTGCATCACAGGGACGAGGCTGCTTAGTGTGAGGACACTCATCTGTTCCTTCTCAGGCTAACAATGCCAGGAGGGAACAGCAAAACGCCCTTACGCACGCCCTTACGCACACACACACAGACACACAGACAGACAGACCATTCATCCCCAGGCCACAAAATGCCAGGAGGGAGCAACAAAACGCCCACGAGAGAGAGAGAGAGAGAGAGAGAGAGAGAGAGAGAGAGAGAGAGAGAGAGAGAGAGAGAGAGAGAGAGAGAGAGAGAGAGAGAGAGAGAGAGAGAGAGAGAGAGAGAGAGAGAGAGAGAGAGAGAGAGAGAGAGAGAGAGAGAGAGAGAGAGAGAGAGAGAGAGAGAGAGAGAGAGAGAGAGAGAGAGAGAGAGAGAGAGAGAGAGAGAGAGAGAGAGAGAGAGAGAGAGAGTTTTCAGTTAAGTGTCACTTCAGGAGTCTGATAGCAGCCTTAGCCCCTGTGGAGATAAGACTATTTGACAGGACCTTCTGTAGCTAACTGTGTAAAATATGAATAGGCAGATACAGTACATAGGGTGGAGAACATTCAACTAATCTCTGGGTTGTAATTCCTCAGCTGAGGCACACATTCAACAAATCTGATCTAAGAACGTGGATACTTGTCAAATTAGTCACGATTTATGTATTGTAGCAGGCCCACAATGTGCTTACTTAAGTCTAGGATATCTTCTATATATGTTTTTGCTGCATAACATGTATAAGTTGTCCCTTTCAGGTTTAGAAGAAGTGACTGCTAAATGCTAAATCCCGTTCATACAGTTGAAGTCGGAAGTTTACATACACTTAGGTTGGAGTCATTAACCACTCCACAAATGTCTTGTTAACAAACTATAGTTTTGGCAAGTCAGTTAGGACATCTACTTTGTGCATGACACAAGTAATTTTTCCAACAATTGTTTACAGACAGATTATTTCACTTATAACTCACTGTATCACAATTCCAGTGGGTCAGAAGTTTACATACACTAAGTTGACTGTGCCTTTAAACAGCTTGGAAAATTCCAGAAAATTATGCCATGGCTTTAGAAGCTTCTGGTTGGCTAATTGACATCATTTGAGTCAATTTTATTTAATTGGAGGTGTACCTGTAGATGTATTTCAAGGCCTACCTTCAAACTCAGTGCCTCTTTGCTTGACATCATGGGAAAATGAAAATAAATCAGCCAAGACCTCAAAAAGAAAAGTGTAGACCTCCACAGGTCTGGTTCATCCTGGGGAGCAATTTCCAAATGCCTGAAGGTACCACGTTCATCTGAACAAACAATAGTACGCAAGTATAAACACCATGGGACCACGCAGCCGTCATACCGCTCAGGAAGGAGACGTGTTCTGTCTCCTAGAGATGAAAAGTGCAAATCAATCCCAGAACAACAGCAAAGGACCTTGTGAAGATGCTGTAGGAAACAGGTACAAAAGTATCTATATCCACAGTAAAACGAGTCCTTTATCAACATAACCTGAAAGGCCGCTCAGCAAGGAAGAAGCCACTGCTCCAAAACCACCATAAAATGCCAGACTACGGTTTGCAACTGCACAGAGATCGTACTTTTTGGAGAAATGTCCTCTGGTCTGTAGAACTGTTTGGCCATAATGACTATCGTTATGTTTGGAGGAAAAAGGGGGTAGGCTTGCAAGCCGAAGAACACCATCCCAACCGTGAAGCACGGGGGTAACAGCATCATGCTGTGGGGGTGCTTTGCTGCAGGAGGGAATGGTGCACTGACATTTCACATTCTTCAAATAAATTGGTGATCCTAACTGACCTAAGACAGGACATTTTTACTAGGATTAAATGTCAGGAATTGTGAAAAACTGAGTTTAAATGTATTTGGCTAAGGTGTATGTAAAACTCTGACTTCAACTGTATAAGCTAGTTAGCACAGCTAGCATACATAAATCGTTGATGGTAGTCAAAGTCGGTTTTAACTGTAGTTGATTGGTGAAGATGACATGAACATGTGTTGGGGTTGACACCCATACAAGCATTATACTCAGATTTTTACCTCAACATAGTGTGAAATACACATATAAATAATAAACTAAATGTAGATTAATTTTGCTGGGGGGCAATGAGGAGACTCGGGATCTTTCCCCCACGCGTTTCCCTGGCAATTCCATTGTTTTGGTGGAGTTCGATTGACCTCTTTACCCCATCTATGGGGAATATCATGTCTAGAATGAGCATTATGATGCATTTACATAAAACTTCCAAATTCTATGGCAGCCATGTTAGCACTCCATTAACATTACATGGGGAATATTAAAATAATGCTATACTCCGAGTCGATATTCATGTAATAATAAGGAATTCCCCTTGACCACGCCCACAAATTGGGGAAAACAAACATTCTTTCCCATTGACCCCCAGTGTAAAAGAGCCAACTTTGTGGTTGATTTTTAGCTGCTGTGTTGTTCAATGTACATGTAACCAGGTCAACAATCCCAACCTACAGTTAGCCAATGCTCCCACGTAGGGAAATAGAGCCTGCTGTAGCAAACTGGCTCAAATGAAGATCCTACATCTGTATAGGGATGATCCTTATTGTACACTCCTACCCTTGGCCCCATTTTATTATACTGTTCAGGATGAGTCACTGGGCTGATAGATGCCCTCCAATAAGTCTGACTTGAAATCTATGACCAGTTTACAGGCCAGGAGCAGAACTCCTGTATGGGTTTGTTCTCAACACCCAGGACTGTATTGGGTTTGTCCCTCCCCCACCCTTTACTGATGATGAGTTACACAGGATGTGGAAGCACTGACCCCAGGTCAGTTGCGTCATAGCGTGGAGTCTACTGTAATGTGACATAACCAGGGTAGAATGGGGACCTCGGGCTCCCGCAAGACACCAGGTCAGATACAGCCTTCAACATGCAACATCTTTGTAAGGGCAATAAGTAACTACAGCACTGTACAGTTGTTTGTATGGGATTGTGTATACAATCAACTATTTGAGAACTTAGACCATATCATTATCATGGAGAGTAAGATCTACGGTATCCTAGGAAGGACATAATGTAATGGTTCAGTACTTACAAAAATGGAAGAATATCAGTCGACTTTAAACAAAGACGAACTTCTCATACTCCATTAGGCTTGCCTGAATGTAAATAACACATTAAAATGTCGCTGTATCTCTAAATACATCAACAGTTAATACACATGTCCAAGAACTGAATGATACTTTTTTCCCATTCAATAAAAAGAAACGTCAGACATGAACATAATGAAAAAATGATAATCATGTTGAAAAATTGTCAGATAGCAGAACTATTGCCTGATGCTCTGCTGTGAAAGTCAGGTATGGGTGGCAGGTAGCCTAGCGGTTAAGAGCGTTGGGCCAGTTACCGAAAGGTTTTGGTTTGAATCCCCAAGGTGGAAAAATCTGTCGTTCTACCCTTGAGCAAGGCAGTTAACCCCCAACATCTGCGCCTCCTTATGTCGATTAAGGCAGCCCCCCGCACCCTCTGTTAAATGCCGAAGACACATTTCGGTTGAATGCATTCACTGGTGCAAATTACTAGGTTTTCCCCTCTTGTCTGTAAGGTTAAATATTGTAACTCATAGACATGCTTGTTTGTTCACAGCACATCTCTATTAATAGAGAGTAGAAGAAAACTCTGGAGCAGGGATGACTAAAACAAGATGATGTAATTTATGACCACAGTCTCATTTGTTCACTTGACCATGCCTGGACTAGGGGTCAAAACATATTAGAAGACATTTTTAAGTCCATTAAGTTTGGAAATAGGGCGCCCTGCTTAGGCTGCTTCCTTGTGAAGGCAGCTCAGAGAGAAAGGCCCCCTCTGGCTAGAACGAATGACTCACTAACTGTGGCATCCCCCACAATGCACTGCCATTTTCATTTGCACTCCAATTTCCTTTCTCTACAGGGTAAACAACCTACGAGCATCATGGGTGTACATCATCATTTATCGTGAGACATGGTTATCAGCATAATCACCCTTTCTACAGAATATGCTTATCTCTTTTTTACCACAGCTCTAGTCACCCTGATTCAGATATCTATTGCTTGATCCAATATAATTTCATGCACTGTGTTAGAGGTCTCCTGAGAAGTGGTAATCCAAGAAACATCTCACAATTGATTAATCTTCTCTGTGTTTCTGTTCCACACACACACACACACACACACACACACACACAAACACACACACACACGCCACCCCGGATAGCTGTTGCCAGCCCACAATGTTTGTAAGTTCATCCATTCACAGAGGGCTAGCTAGCTCAAGCATGACACATTACTACTGGAGAGCTGGTAGCCAGAAGGCATCATTCTCTCTCAGTTAATTACAGTACATGCACTCTGACACACCCTGGGCTAAGCCAAGGAAAATCAGCTTTCCATGTGAAATAATTAAGCCCATTCGCCACCTGTTGGTAAGTCCCAAAGACAAGACCTTGGTTGGTGAGATGATCAGAAGGATGGTGTCAAGGTCTTGGAGCAATTCGATCTGGTGGCAGTCTAGCGGGCCAAGAAGTGACAGACCACTTCCTGATCCTACTGTACCCACATCCATATAGCGTGTATAGCTGCAGCAGAGGCAGCACTTCCAGTATGTCTACTATAACCATCACTGACTGGCTATGTTGGGCTGGCTGACTGGTGATGTTGAGCTGGCTGACTGGCTATGTTGAGCTGGCTGGCTGGCTATGTTGAGCTGGCTGACTGGCTTACTGGCTATGTTGGGCTGGCTGACTGGCTATGTTGAGCTGGCTGACTGGCTGTGTTGTGCTGGCTGACTGGCTATGTTGAGCTGGCTGACTGGCTTACAGGCTATGTTGGGCTGGCTGACTGGTGATGTTGGGCTGGCTGACTGGCTATGTTGAGCTGGCTGACTGGCTGACTGGCTATGTTGGGCTGGCTGACTGGCTTACTGGCTATGTTGAGCTGGCTGACTGGCTATGTTGAGCTGGCTGACTGGCTATGTTGAGCTGGCTGACTGGCTTACAGGCTATGTTGGGCTGGCTGACTGCTGATGTTGAGCTGGCTGACTAGCTATGTTGAGCTGGCTGGCAGGCTATGTTGAGCTGGCTGACTGGCTTACTGGCTATGTTGGGCTGGCTGACTGGCTTACTGGCTATGTTGAGCTGGCTGACTGGCTGACTGGTGATGTTGGGCTGGCTGACTGGCTGACTGGTGATGTTGAGCTGGCTGACTGGCGATGTTGGGCTGGCTGACTGGCTATGTTGAGTTGGCTGACTGGCTATGTTGAGCTGGCTGACTGGCTTACTGGCTATGTTGGGCTGGCTGACTGGTGATGTTGAGCTGGCTGACTGGCTATGTTGAGCTGGCTGGCTGGCTATGTTGAGCTGGCTGACTGGCTTACTGGCTATGTTGGGCTGGCTGACTGGCTTACTGGCTATGTTGGGCTGGCTGACTGGTGATGTTGAGCTGGCTGACTGGCGATGTTGAGCTGGCTGACTGGCTGACTGGCTATGTTGAGCTGGCTGACTGGCTATGTTGAGCTGGCTGACTGGCTATGTTGAGCTGGCTGACTGGCTTACTGGCTATGTTGGGCTGGCTGACTGGCTTACTGGCTATGTTGGGCTGGCTGACTGGTGATGTTGAGCTGGCTGACTGGCGATGTTGGGCTGGCTGACTGGCTATGTTGAGCTGGCTGACTGGCTTACTGGCTATGTAGGGCTGGCTAACTGGCTGACTAGCTATTTTGGGCTGGCTGACTTACTGACTGGCTGACTGGCTATGTTGGTCTGGCTGACTGGCTGACTGGCTATGTTGAGCTGGCTGACTGGCTGAGCTGGCTGACTGGCTATTCTGGGTAGGCTGACTGGTTATGTTGGGCTGGCTGACTGGCTATGTTGGGCTGGCTGACTGGCTGAATAGCTATTTTGGGCTGGCTGACTGACTGGCTGACTGGCTATTTTGGGCTGGCTGACTGACTGGCTGGCTGACTGGCTATGTTGGGCTTGCTGATTGGCTGGCAGACTGGCTATGTTGGACTGGGTTAATGGCTATATTGGGCTGGCTGACTGACTGGCTATGTTGGGCTGGCTGACTGACTGGTTGGCTGACTGGCTATGTTGGGCTGACTGACTGACTGACTGACTGACTGACTGGCTGACTGGCTGGCTGACTGACTGGTCAGCTACATATCTACAGCCATCTTAACTATCAGTTCCGTTCAGACAGGGTTTGGCTTCAGCACCAGTTAAGCCTACCCACCCTCTACAACCTATGGAAGACACTCACAAGCATCTCGCTTACTGACAGCTGACGTGCACTTTATGTTAATGTAGCAACAAACAGCATTAATGATCAAAACCAAGCATGTAGTAGATTGATGCTGAGATCAGCGTTTGTGACACATTACATACACATCATGAGTCTTGTAGAAGCAGCAGAACTGTTCCTCTTTAGTTTAGGGTAGAAAAATGGCATTGTCAAAAGCAGTGGCCGAGCAGAAAGGAGAAATTCATTTAAAGTTGGAGAAGGCGTCAGCATCACTGGCAAGAGATAAACGGAAAAGCCTAAGGAGCAATAATGGGAAATCTTGATTGCAATCATAGCCATTAAATGAAGAAAAAAAACTTGCAAACTCCAAGCATCCTTCATCATCTGTCAGAAGGAATATAGCCCACGATTAATTTGCATCAAGGGCACAAAATGACTGGTACGATTAAGGGGAAAGTTATTTGGCAAAACATTAGGGCTCATTACAAGTTGGCTCCTCTTTCAGATCAAGGCTAGCAGAGCGGGAGAAATGTGTCATCAGAGCATCTTATGGGCTGGTCCATTTTCAACCTCTAGGGCCTCTCTAACTTGTGTTTTTTTTAGCAAAATTATCTTTATCTGGCTCAAGGAAAGAAACGGGCCGGTGTGGGGGCCTGGGGCCGATTTCTGGTCCCAGTCCGCCCCTGACCACCAGTGTAATACAGTTAGATGCAACACAGATAATAGTTCTCTCTCGCTCTCTGGTTTCCGATGAACATATATGAATACATAATGAGATGGAAAAAAGAAATGTAATAATAAGAATGTAATAATAAGAATGTAACAATAAGAATGGAATAATAAGAACGGAATAATAAGAATGGAATAATAAGAATGTAATGAGAATGTAACGACAATGGAAGTAATGAAACAAGAGTGAGTGGGAAGTTAGAAACTGAGGCTCTGAGTGCTTATTCTCAAGCTCTCTGAGATGCTCTTCTGACACATTGTTCCAACACAGGTCTGCTATGACAGAACTTGGTAACTAGGCCGGCTCTCCAGCATCTCCAGCATTAATATTAAAGTGACTACCTCCTGCCTGTCAGCCAGGGCATCGAGGGTGAGATGACAGTGGGCAGAGCGGGGAGCATGGTGGAGAGGCCAGGCAGAGAGACATGGCGCCTCTGACAGAGACTAATGGAGTGCTCTCTCAAGGTGGCAGGCAGAGCTGTGTCAACCCCTCTGTCTGACAGATGCCATCATCCCATCGGCCATCACTTCACAGCTTTGAAAGCTTTTATCTCTATGTCAGAAAGCCTCTAAATAAAAGGGACCTCTCTTTATTTATTTATTTACTTCAGCTGATACCGCTCTACAGTGCTCAGTTGGTAGAGCATGGCGCTTGCAAATGCCAGGATTATGGGTTCGATTGCTGCAGGGGCCACCCATATGGAAATGTCTGGACATATGACTGTAAGTTGCTTGAGATAAAAGCCTGCATGAAAAGTGGCAAAGAAATAACAATGAAGACGTAGTTTTGTGTCAAACACCAAGGCTGAGGTCATCCGGCACTAAGACCAGCTCAGAGGCTACATCAGACTGATGTACCTCACAAGCTGAAGGAACGTCCTGATCACCCGATATCCTATCTTGTAATAATATGCCTTTTAGCAGACGCTTTTATCCAAAGCGACTTACAGTCATGCGTGCATACATTTTTTTGTGTATGGGTGGTCCCAGGGATTGAACCCACTACCTTGGCATTACAAGCACCATGCTCTACCAGCTGAGCTACAGAGGACCACAAGTGGGTGACAAAGCATCATGTGGTCTAAACACACCTCCAAATTCCCCTTGACAAGAGCAGAGGTAGGATGCAGGTAAGTAGGATAGGGGTAAGTAGGATGGTGGTAATTAGGATACAGGTAAGTAGGATACAGGTATGTAGGATGGGGTAAGTAGGAAATAGGTAAGTAGGATGGGGTAAGTAGGATTCAGATAAGTATGATACAGGTAAGTATGATACAGGTAAGTGAACATGGGATTAAAATTGTCTTCTCTCCCCTTGCCCACCCTAATGACACCCATGTTTTCTAAAAGACATAGCTTGCCAACTTCATTTAAATGCATGAGCAGCCCTGAGGGCATCACACTCATAATCAGATAAATTAAAGTGGGCTAGCAATGAAAATCAAGGTGAGTCATAAACCTTTGTCCATGGACGGTCCCGTGTGGCTCAGTTTGTAGAGCATGGCACTTGCAACGCCAGGGTTGTGGGTTCGATTCCCACGTGGGAGCAGTATGAAAATAAATGCATTCACTACTGTAAGAGTGTCTGCTAAATGACTAAGATATTGCATTGCATTGTGAATCGCATATTGGTACCATGGCACAGCAGTCTCAACTCCAATTATTTTGTAATTGCATAATATAGATCTCATCTGGGCTGATTCAATTTGATTACTTCAATTATCCTGTTGATTACAAAGTTGTCTGACAACATTTCAGTCAGCTATAAGAACTGCATTGATGATCAGAGGAACATCAGCATGAGCAAAATAATGGAACATGGTTGAAAACATCCATGCATAGATTGTTTTAAATTATATTATTAGCCTATATATTTAATCACAACTCTAGTCTTATCTACTCTGAACAAAAATATAAAC
Source organism: Coregonus lavaretus (assembly GCF_964263955.1). NCBI lineage: Eukaryota > Metazoa > Chordata > Actinopteri > Salmoniformes > Salmonidae > Coregonus > Coregonus lavaretus. Next base: position 7,292,729 of record NC_140018.1, read on the forward strand.
GCAACATGTAAAGTCTTTGTCTCATGTTTCATGACCTGACAAAAACAATCCCAGACATTTCCCCTAAGCACAAAAAGCTTGTTTCTCTCAAATTGTGTGCACAAATATAGTTTATATCCATGATAGTGAGCATTTCTCCTTTGCCAAGATAATCCATCCACCAGACAGGAGTGGTATTTTAAGAAGCTGATTAAGCAGCATGATCATTACACAGGTGCACCTTGTGCTGTGGACATAAAAGGCCACTTTAAAATGTGCAGTTTTGTCACACAACACAATGCCACAGATGTCTCAAGTTTTGAGCGAGTGTGCAATTGGCACGCTGACTACAGGATTGTCCACCACAGCTGTTGCCAGAGAAATGCATGTTCATTTCTCTACCATAAGCTGGCTCCAACATCATTTTAGAGAATTTGGCAGTACTTCCAACCAGCCTCACAACCGCTGACCACGTGTAACCACGCCAGCCCAGGACCTCCACATCCTGATTTTTCACCTGTGGGATCCTCTGAGGGGGTGTTGAGGAGTATTTCTGTCTGTAAAAAAGCCCTTTGTGGGGAAATATTTATTCTGATTGGCTGGGCCTAGCTCCACAGTGGGTGCAACCCTGCCCAGTCGTGTGAAATCCATAGGCTAGGGCCTAACTAATTGATTTCAATTGACTGATTTCCTTATATGAACTGTAACTCAGTACAATCTTTGAAATTGTTGCATGTTGCGTTTATATTTTTGCTCAGTATAATTCATGTTAAGATCGTATAATTTCCTATCGGCTAAATGTTGCGGTTTTGAAGCAAGTTTTCTACAATTCTACACATTTTGCCATGGGGCATAGAGAAAAATTTGCAATTTCCTATCGGCTACTGACCAAATATACAATTTTGAAAAAATCAACAAGTTGGTTAACCTAATAAAATATGATATTGATGTCAAGATTTAGGGTGGGATTCGTGTTACACCTGTTTCTCCGCGAACGTTTATTTCAGCTTGTTGATGACAAAATCAAGTTCACCGAGAGAGAAACTTCATGCATATCCCTGCTCTTTGTCCGCAGGCTATAATTGACCCCATATACAGACTGACGCCATAAAGAATAAATCATGTTTTTTTTCCTTACTACCTTATGCACATTAGTAGGCTTTTGAAATTCGTTCGAATAATTATTGGCCGACAATTGCATGAAAACCACACATAACTTCTATTGATCAATAATAACAAAAATGTCACTGGGACTTACCTGCGCAGCCATAAATGAGAGATCCATTGTGATACGCGTGAGGACACCTTTGTCTATCTTGAAACAGTGTCGAGTCGCCCTTGTATTCCACAGAAGAACATTAGAACGTTCTTCCCATCAAAATTGCATTCTTAGATCCAGCGAACGTTTACAGCGTCTTAAAGTAAGTGTAGCCGACTAGGCGACTATGGAATTGGAACAGACGACAGCATTTACAGAAAGAGGGAAAGAGCGCAACAGCCGAGAGAGATAAAAAGAGAAAGAGAGAGAGAGAGAGAGACCCTTTATTATCAAGAGAACCACGAGATCATGATGTCGCACCTTTCTCCCTCTTTTTGAATAGCCTACAGTGACATAAACCCTAACTGCTAATCACGCGGTGTTCTCCTAGTTATGGAGGAGTCTAATTGGTGTGTCTTGCCTACTCGTCGCACATTCATCAGTGAATTTTGAGGTACAACAAGATACACCAATATTTAACTCAAAGCTCATTGGGAGTTTGGAAGAAGGAAATGCAATGTCTAAAAGGGATGAAAAAGTGTAGGATAGGGATGAGGGCGAAGATCATAAAATGTTTTGCCTAAACGCAGGTAATTAACTCTCTAGTGTACTGTAGTAGCCAACATTTGATGTGTATGCAAATGCATTTCAGTCATGGTAATCACCTAGATGACAGCTGTAATAGCTACTCCAATGTTTTATTTCTAGCCATTTAAACAAAGTAGCCTAGCTTACATATTGACCATGACACCATTAATGTCCACTCGACTATTCCATCACTTCTTCTTAGTACAGTACATCAAATGGATCTTCCAACTGATATCCTAAATTGCCCTAAATGAGCAATTTTCTAACAGGTTTTCTGCATTTCTACACATTTTGCCATGGGGCATAGAGAAAATGTTGCAGTTTTGAAGCAAGCTTTCTGCAATTCTACACATTTTGCCATGGGGCATAGAGAAAATGTTGCAGTTTTGAAGCAAGCTTTCTGCAATTCTACACATTATGCCATGGGGCATGTCAGGGCCCCTTGGCACGTGCCCTGCGTGCCCGGTTGGTATTCGGCCATGATTACTACAAGTTTAGATAGCTGGCTAGAATGCTATTCATTGACTACAGCTCAGCGTTCAACACCATAGTGCCCTCAAAGCTCATCACTAAGCTAAGGATCCTGGGACTAAAACCTCCCTCTGCAACTGGATCCTGGACTTCCTGACGGGCCGGCCCCAGGTGGTAAGGGTAGGTAACAAAACATCTGCCACGCTGATCCTCAACACGGGGGCCCCTCAGGGGTGCGTGCTCAGTCCCCTCCTGTACTCCCTGTTCACCCATGACTGCATGGCCAGGCACGACTCCAACACCATCATTAAGTTTGCCGACGACACAACAATGGTAGGCCTGATCACCGACAACGATGAGACATCCTATAGGGAGAAGGTCAGAGACCTGGCCATGTGGTGCCAGAATAACAACCTCTCCCTCAATGTGACCAAGACAAAGGAGATGATTGTGGACTACAGGAAAAAAGAGGACTGAGCACGCCCCCATTCTCATGGACGGGGCTGTAGTGGAACAGGTTGATAGCTTCAAGTTCCTTGGTGTCCATATCACCAACAAACTATTATGGTCCAAACACACCAAGACAGTCGTGAAGAGGGCACGACAAAGCCTATTCCCCCTCAGGAGACTGAAAAGATTTGGCATGGGTCCTCAGAACCTCAAAAAGTTATACAACTGCACCATCGCGAGCATCCTGACTGGTTGCATCACCGCCTGGTATGGCAACTGCTCGGCCTCCGACCGCAAGGCACTACAGAGGGTAGTGCGTACGGCCCAGTACATCACTGGGGCCAAGCTTCCTGCCATCCAGGACCTCTATACCAGGCGGTGTCAGAGGAAGGCCCTCAAAATTGTCAAAGACTCCAGCCACCCTAGTCATAGACTGTTCTCTCTGCTACCGCACGGCAAGCGGTACCGGAGCGCCAAGTCTAGGTCCAAAAGGCTTCTCAACAGCTTCTACCCCAAAGCCATAAGACTCCTGAACAGCTAATCATGGCTACCCGGACTATTTGCACCCCCACCCCATCTTTTTACGCACTGCTACTCTGTTAATTATTTATGTATAGTCACTTTAACTCTACCCACATGTACATATTACCTCAACTACCTCAACTAGCCGGTGCCCCCGCACATTGACTCTGCACCGGTACCCGCATGTATATAGCCTCCTTACTGTTATTTTATTTTACTTCTGCTCTTTTTTTCTCAACACTTTTTTGTTGTTGTTGTTTTATTTTACTTTTTTATTAAGAAATAAATGCATTGTTGGTTAAGGGCTTGTAAGTAAGCATTTCACGGTAATGTCTACACCTGTTGTATTTGGCGCATGTGGCAAATCAAATTTGATTTGATCAAAAAATTGTCTAATTGAGTGACTGTCAGGGACTAACATAACAAGCAATAAACTGCTGATGCCCAACCAAATGTAGAAATTGCACCTGGTGTATTCTACTATTCTTACTATTCTTATTAGCGGCTGGGGGCCCTAAGCGACTCCTTATGTCGCTTATGCCTGGGGCCGGCCCTGATTGATGTGTCCTCTCCGGGACCCAGACAGAAATTCCTTATGGGATCTCTTAAACTCATCAATGTTTCATCCAAGGCTTTTCCCAGCATCTGAGGAATAATTTGGGTTGGGGAGAAACTAACCTGCTGAGCGACCAACTACCTGCCAAACAAGCTGCCAAAAGGGAGCGCACCTTGAAAAAAAATTTGCGGAGAGAAATGACAATGATTGATCCCAACAGATCCGCTTGTTACCAGGAGGCCTACATTGTTTGTTCCAAAGCATCTGGCACACCTGAGGTCAGGGCGAGTTAATCTTGAGGATAAAAACTTTTGGGGCATCGAACCATGTGCTGCAGTCAGACAATTAATCTATTGTGCAGTTTTACTCGAGTGCCGCTATACGTTTAGCTATAGTACTAGCGTTAAACTAGATGCTTTCAAGAATGCAGGTACCATCTGATCTGCTATTACAGTAGCTTCATCTCACTTTTTTTCCCTATGTGATATTGGTATCATAGCAACTGTTCCCAGTAAACATGGTTAATCTTTAGAAGCATGGATTTGATTGGTCATTAGACTGTGGCAGCTGTGTGGGAGGGAGCCTATGAATACCATCATCAGCCAATAGTAGGAGACGGGGCACAACAGATTAGTGCCTATTAGACTTTGCATGTAGAATCCTCCTTGTCCTGGGGTACTGGTACACAACAGAGGAATGAAACATCTGATGTGGGGAAATCTAAAGTGTTGCAATGTTGTTAATAAATACTATGCTGGCAGTACTACAGGTTTCTGTGGGAATGGGTGCTTGTTTGGGTAGATAGATTATAAAAGTCTTCCAGAAAGAGGGAAAAGGACAGCAATGCCCAAGAATGGACTGCAACTATGATCGTTTTTCATATGTTACTCTTTTAAAAAGAGGACTCATCTCGACTGTAGTCTTTTTCTGCTGTGTTTCTTTTTGTAGGTCAATTTCATGACCCCCTCCACCTTCTTACCAGTAACACCGTTGAGCCTGGTCAAAGGTCATGTCCAACAGTACTCTCCTCGAAAACACTGTAATGGCACTGTACAGTACACAGAATGCTCAAGATATTAACTGTACAGTACAATAAAGAAAAACTGCATTCTGCGTTTTATGACGACAGTTATTACAATCGTATTACTTCTCACATTGTCACATGTGGTAATGAATTACTCTGCTCCTTTACAAGTCATTATGCCCATGGTTCTGGGTGAAACGCTACAGCCATATCGATACGCTCCATACCAGCTCTAATTTTGACCATAAACCCGATAAGCATACCTAGTGTATTACATTGTATATAAGCTCTCAGCAACAAGATACTGCCTCGGAGTAGTAGCAATAAGATACTGCCTCGGAGCAGTAGCAACAAGATACTGCCTCAGAGTAGTAGCAACAAGATACTGCCTCGGAGTAGTAGCAACAAGATACTGCCTCAGAGAAGTAGCAACAAGATACTGCCTTGGAGCAGTAGCAACAAGATACTGCCTCTGAGTAGTAGCAACAACATACTGCCTCGGAGCAGTAGCAACAAGTTACTGCCTCGGAGCAGTAGCAACAAGATACTGCCTCGGAGCAGTAGCAACAAGATACTGCCTCGGAGCAGTAGCAACAAGATACTGCCTCAGATTAGTAGCAACAACATACTGCCTCGGAGCAGTAGCAACAAGATACTGCCTCGGAGCAGTAGCAACAAGATACTGCCTCGGAGCAGTAGCAACAAGATACTGCCTCGGAGCAGTAGCAACAAGATACTGCCTCGGAGTAGTAGCAACAATATACTGCCTCAGAGCAGTAGCAACAAGATACTGCCTTGGAGCAGTAGCAACAAGATACTGCCTCTGAGTAGTAGCAACAACATACTGCCTCGGAGCAGTAGCAACAAGATACTGCCTCGGAGCAGTAGCAACAAGATACTGCCTCGGAGCAGTAGCAACAAGATACTGCCTCGGAGCAGTAGCAACAAGATACTGCCTCAGAGTAGTAGCAACAAGATACTGCCTCGGAGCATCCAAAGCGGGCAATCACTGAAGTTATAATTAAGATGCTTGAGATAAGAGCCATGCTCCCTAGCGACTTACCACTATTGTTCTTTGGTATAAATGACATCCCAGGTGTCTATTTAAATCTCGGGATCACTGTGGTGTAGTTGGTGTAATTGTTGTAGTTTCATGGTGTTTTAGCAGTAAAATGTTGTTTTGGTGCTCAGAATGCATCAGATTGAGTCGGCCTCACACATATTTGTCTGACTCACGGGCCAGTGGAGCTGTTTGCTGAGTCTTGCTGAATGGTTGAAATTGGGATGAGGAGGCCTTGCCATTTTGCGTTTCCACATATCCACTTCCACGCTTGTGGCTTTATTTGTGCTGAAACGTGATTTTTCTTCAGCTTTCCCTGTTTTTATTGGACTGGAGCCTTTCAGGCCTCTTGTTTGAACATTATAAGGCTATGTTATGGGGGCCTAAGCTGTCAAAAAGGGTTAATGGACTGACTCGCCCTCTTGAGACACAGAGAAAGAGAGAATGTGTTTGGAAGCTTGCCATGTTTATATTCCACCACTCTAGATCTTTCTTTGGGAATGAGATTACCATAGAATGGCGTTTGATTTACAGCTTGGGTTGTGAGTCGTTGGTTTGTTCCATTCAGATTCAAATGGAATCCCTTGGTAACCCTACAGTATATCATTTTAAATGCCGCTGTCTCAAGCCTTGAGACTATAGTCGGATTCAAGTGGGGCCTCCTTGATGTACAGCTGTACATGGTAGGCCTTATACCTGTGGGCGTGGTCTCCAAGGACATGGCGATCTCCTGTGACAGACACCATAACTCGTGGCGAGGTTTGAGATCAGAGCTCCTCATGGTACATGTAAATTAGAGGTGTCCTGATGTCTTGTCCTTGACAGTCCCTGCCCCTAGTTTGTTCCAGACGGTCTCAGACATTTCCCTTCCCCCTGTTTGTTCCAGATGGTCTCAGACAGCCCCCATCCACCTGTTTGTTCCTGACGGTCTCAGACAGCCCTGGCTGCTCCCCCTGAACCCATTTGCAGAGCGAGACCCATTTCTGTGGTCCTCTAGAGGAGGTGACTGGCACTCTAATAAGAATGTGTTAATGTTTTCGGTGACCGCACAGACGTGCGCGTGTGGGGGAATACGTGGTTATGTGTGTATGTGTGTGTTTTGAGGGACTCCATGGGGTTCAGATTTTCTGCTCTGGTTGGTCCACTGTCACGTGTGGGGCTGACCTATACTTTGTGAACTCAGCTGCTGCCCCAGAACCCCCCCCCCCCCCACACACACACACACACACACACATAAACAAATACCCACACCTTTTGCATGTGTGGAGTCTCCCTCTAGCAATACAGACTCAACACCATGATGGTATGTTAGACACAGCAGAGGTTACCACAACTGAAAGCTTTATTCATAGCAGAGATCAGGATCACGTGTGTGATGTCAACTTTGTCCTCGGAGGAATGAAGCTGCGGTTGGATTTCTGTGGCACAGTATCTTCCTTTCCATTAAGACAGATATGACAAAAGTGGAGGTTTGCACACTTAAACAAACTTAATTGATGGTCCCTGTACTACAACATTCTTTTAAACATCAATCTCCATAGAGGTCAAAATACTTTGTTTGCAGGTGGAACAGAGCAGCGACTCCAATGTCTGCACCTTCAGTCAGCTGGAGATCGAGACAGGCCAGGGTTAGAGTAACCTCCAGCATTTCCACCAGAGTTATTTCTGCATGATGGGTCTAGTTTCCTGAGCGGCAGGAAGAGCCTCATTGGATAGCTTCACAGACGTGACCTTTAGTTGAAGGGAGAATAAAGCTTTTTGTGCAACGTCACAGTCAATAACTCCAGAAAGCTTATTGTGCAACGCCACAGTCAATAACTCCAGAAAGCTTCTTGTGCAACGCCACAGTCAATAACTCCAGAAAGCTTCTTGTGCAACGCCACAGTCAACAACTCCAGAAAGCTTTTTGTGCAACGCCACAGTCAATAACTCCAGAAAGCTTCTTGTGCAACGCCACAGTCAATAACTCCAGAAACTCTGTTTTTTTTTACCCTTTGTTTTTGTGTGTGTACACAATCCATGCTATAAATTGTATTCATAGAGGAGACAGGGTGGCGTAGATTTATTGCAGTTAGTATGATGAAGCTAAACAGAATGGCGTAGATTTATTGTAATTAGTATGATGAAGCTAAACAAAATGGCGTAGATTTATTGTAGTTAGTATGATGAAGTGTAGTGTATTAAGATTATGACTTAGTTAATGTTTTAAGTGGAATCTGAGAGGATGTTTATTTAGTGTCAAAGGGAATTGTTTTAGGGTGACGCCCCATAGAAGACAGGGGATTGGACAGTAGAGGGAGCCACCCATATTTTTGTATATCTTATAAGAATAGGCTAGAGACAAAGAACGTTAGAGCAGACATTGCAATTTGGGAAACACTGCTCTCCGGGTGATCATGACATCTGTACACTTATGCTGAAATCTTGTGATATGAATAAAACTTATGATCAAAGTTCAGTATAAGCGGACTCCTTTGTTACAGCATTATTAGCAACATAGACTCGACACTACAGAAGCTAAACAGAATGGTGCAGATTTATTGTAGTTAGTATGATGAAGCTAAACAGAATGGCGTAGACTTATTGTAGTTAGTATGATGAAGCTAAACAAAATGGCGTAGATTTATTGTAGTTAGTATGATGAAGCTAAACAAAATGGTGTAGATTTATTGTAGTTAGTATGATGAAGCTAAACAAAATGGCGTAGATTTATTGTAGTTAGTATGATGAAGCTAAACAAAATGGCGTAGATTTATTGTAGTTAGTATGATGAAGCTAAACAGAATGGCGTAGATTTATTGTAGTTAGTATGATGAAGCTAAACAAAATGGAATAGATTTATTGTAGTTATATGATGAAGCTAAACAAAATGGCGTAGATTTATTGTAGTTAGTATGATGAAGCTAAACAAAATGGCGTAGATTTATTGTAGTTAGTATGATGAAGCTAAACAAAATGGCGTAGACTTATTGTAGTTAGTATGATGAAGCTAAACAAAATGTCGTAGATTTATTGTAGTTAGTATGATGAAGCTAAACAGAATGGCATATATTTATTGTAGTTAGTATGATGAAGCTAAACAAAATGGCGTAGACTTATTGTAGTTAGTATGATGAAGCTAAACAAAATGGCGTAGATTTATTGTAGTTAGTATGATGAAGCTAAACAAAATGGCATAGATTTATTGTAGTTAGTATGATGAAGCTAAACAAAATGGCATAGATTTATTGTAGTTAAAATGATTAAGCTAAACAGAATGGCGTAGATTTATTGTAGTTAGTATGATGAAGCTAAACAAAATGGAGATGGGAAAAAGCAAACCAGAATAATATTGATATTCAGTGCATTGTTATGGATTACTGTTTGGAGAGGACACCCTTTGTATGCACAATAAATACCGATGCCAAAGACGGACCTTCCTCCCAATCTAAAGACCAATACAGTATCACCCCCGTTTCCCCATTCACCTTGATGAAGGACAACCCCACCCTCTATGTACAGTAGATGAAGCCAACCATTGATGATGCATGTCAAAGTGTAATATAGCTTATTGCATAAGAGACACACAGGAATGCCATCATGGGACCGGTGCAGAGAGATGGAGCAATGATGTGTGAAACAGAGAGAAAATTAATTTCTGCCAAGGCCTCCAGACAGTCAATAGAATCGCTGATGGAGCCGCACTTTCTATTATGTATTAAGAACAAATCAATTAGTCTGATACTTTCTTTGTGTTCACTTTTTCTCAATTTGATGCAGCAAGTAAAATACATCAGAACATCTCTAGAAATAGATCGTTTTTTGGCCGTTTGATACTTAGTGTGTTCACTTCTTCTTCTTCTTTTGGCATGGCAACTGAAATACAATACACATCTAGTTTTCAGTTCCTATCTACTGTTTACGGAGGCTATGTACTTTTAAGAGTAAGTTCTAACTAATCTCACACCTGTTTGATTTCTCAGTCAGGCTTGTACTGAGTATAAAAGTTGGCTTGAGAAATCCCTTTGCTATTGTGCAATTTCACCCTTATCCTTTCTTTAGAGTCAACAAAGCAATGGGCTTTGGCGTACCAAGTAACTCCAACTAAACACCATGGACAGGGGCTGCCTCTCGTAATGAATGAGTGACTGTGTGTGTGTATGTGTGCGTGTGTACGTGTGTACGTGTGTGCATGTGCTGATCAGACATACGCACCAGGGGCAGAGTTGGTATCTTGGGCACAGAAAGCTTAGAAGAGGAACACAGAGAATCATGTTAGCCTTTTAGAGCCCTAGTGTAGGTCAGGAGAGAAGAGGTTGACATGGTTCTAAGTCCTTCTGGGTATCTGGTCACCTTAAAGTGGAACTGACAGCGTTTTAACAACTGTGCAGATATGAAACAAACAGACAATCATAATATCAGTAAAAAATATCAAATTCCCAGTTTATGCAACAAAGCCAACTTTATAAAAAGGTTTTAAAAAAAGGTTATATTTGACAAAAAATACCATGACGTACAGTAAGGCAGAATAGATGGCTGCAGTTCAATGCATGATTAATAAATAATCAACTAAAATATAAACGCAAAATGTAAAGTGTTGGTAAAATGTTTCATGAGCTGAAATAAAAGATCCCCGAAATGTTCCATACAAAATTGTTTACATCCATGTTAGTGAGCATTTCTCCTTTGCCAAGATAATCCATCCACCTGACAGGTGTGGCATATCAAGAAGCTGATTAAACAGCATGATCATTACACAGGTGTCCTTGTGCTGGGGACAATAAAAGGCCACTCTAAAATGTGCAGTTTTGTCACACAACACAATGCCACAGATGCTAACTGCAGGAATGTCCACCAGAGCTGTTGCCAGATAATTTTATGTTAATTTCTCTACCATAATTCTCCTCCAATGTCGTTTTAGAGAATTTGGCAGTACGTCCAACCGGCCTCACAACCGCAGACCACGTGTGACAACGCCAGCCCAGGACCTCCACATTCGGCTTCTTCATCTGCGGGATCATCTGAGACCGGCCACTCGGACAGCTGATGAAACTGTGGGTTTGCACAACTAAAGCTGGTCCTCTGTAGCTCAGCTGGTAGAGCATGGCGCTTGTAACGCCAAGGTAGTGGGTTCAATCCCCGGGACCACCCATACACAAAAAATGTATGCACGCATGACTGTAAGTTGCTTTGGATAAAAGCGTCTGCTAAATGGCATATTATTTAAAGAATTTCTGCACAAACTGTCAGAAACTGTCTCAGGGAAGCTCATCTGCATGTTCGTGGTCCTTACCAGGGTCTTGACCTGACAGCAGTTCAGTGTCGTAACCGACTTCAGTGGGCAAATGCTAATCTTCAATGGCCACTGGCACGCTGGAGAAGTGTGCTCATCACGGATGAATCCCGGTATCAACTGTACCGGGCAGATGGCAGACAGCGTGTGATGGCATCATGTGGGTGAGCGGTTTGGTGATGTCAACGTTGTGAACAGAATACCCCATAGTGGCGGTGGGGTTATGGTATGGACAAGCATTAGCTACGGACAATGAACACAGTTGCATTTTATTGATGGCAATTTGAATGCACAGCGATACCATGACGAGATCCTGAGGCACATTGTCGTGCCATTCATCCACCGCCATTACATGTTTCAGCATGATAATGCATGGCCCCATGTCGCAAGGATCTGTACACAATTCCGGGAAACTGAAAATGTCCCAGATCTTCCATAGCCTGCAAACTCACCAGACATGTCACCCATTGAGCAGGTTTGGGATGCTCTGGATCGACGTTTATGACAGCGTGTTCCAGTTCCAGCTAATATCCAGCAACTTCGCACAGCCATTGAAGAGGAGTGGGACAACATTCCACAGGCCACAATCAACAGCCTGATCAACTCTACAGTTGAAGTCGGAATTTTACATACACTTAGGTTGGAGTCATTAAAACTTGTTTTTCAACCACTCCACAAATGTCTTGTTAACAAATTATAGTTTTGGCAAGTCGGTTAGGACATCTACTTTGTGCATGACACAAGTAATTTTTCCAACAATTGTTTACAGACAGATTATTTCACTTATAATTCACTGTATCACAATTCAAGTGGGTCAGAAGTTTCCATACACTAAGTTGACTGTGCCTTTAAACAGCTTGGAAAATTCCAGATAAGATCATTTGAGTCAATTGGAGGTGTACCTGTGGATGTATTTCAAGGCCTACCTTCAAACTCAGTGCCTCTTTGCTTGACATCATGGGAAAATCAAAAGAAATCAGCCAAGACCTCAGAAAAAAAAATGGTAGACCTCCACAAGTCTGTTTCATCTTTGGGAGCAATTTCCAAACGCCTGAAGGTACCACTTTCATCTGTACAAACAATAGAACGCAAGTATAAACACCATGGGACCACACAGCCGTCATACTGCTCAGGAAGGAGACGCGTTCTGTCTCCTAGAGATGAACGTACTTTTGTGCGAAAAGTGCAAATCAATCCCAGAACAACAGCAAAGGACATTGTGAAGATGCTGGAGGAAACAGGTACAAAAGTATCTATATCGACATAACCTGAAAGGCCACTCAGCAAGGAAGAAGCCACTGCTCCAAAACCGCCATAAAAAAGCCAGACTACTTTTTGCAACTGCACATGGGACAAAGGTCGTACTTTTTGGAGAAATGTCCTCTGGTCTAATGAAACAAAAATAGAACTGTTTGTCCATAATGACCATCGTTATGTTTGGAGGAAAAAGGGGGAAGCTTGCAAGCCGAAGTACCCCATCCCAACCGTGAAGCACGGGGGTGGCAGCATCAAACTGTGGGGGTGCTTTGCTGCAGGAGGGAATGGTGCACTTCACAAATAGATGGCATCATGTGGAAGGGAAATTATGTGGATATATTGAAGCAACATAACAAGACATCAGTCAGGAAGTTAAAACTTGGTCGCAAATGGGTCTTCCAAATGGACAATGACCCCAAGCATACTTCCAAAGTTGTGGCAAAATGGCTTAAGGACAACAAAGTCAAGGTATTGGAGTGGCCATCACAAAACCCTGACCTCAATCCTATAGAAAATGTGTGGGCAGAACTGAAAAAGCGTTTGCGAGCAAGGAGGCCTACAAACCTGACTCAGTTACACCAGCTCTGTCAGGAGGAATGGGCCAAAATTCACCCAACTTATTGCGGGAAGCTGGTGGAAGGCTACCTGAAACGTTTGACCCAAGTTAAACAATTTAAAGGCAATGCTACCAATTGCTAATTGAGTGTATGTAAACTTCTGACCCACTGGGAATGTGATGAAATAAATAAAAGCTGAAATAAATCATTCTCTCTACTATTATTCTGACATTTCACATTCTTAAAATAAAGGTGTAATCCTAACTGACCTAAGACAGGGAATTTTTACTACAATTAAATGTCAGGAATTGTGAAAAACTGAGTTTAAATGTATTTGACTAAGGTGTATGTAAACTTCCGACTTCAACTGTATGTGAGGGAGATGGTGGTCACACCAGATACTGACTGGTTTTCTGATCCTCGCCCCTACTTGTTTTTAAAGGTATCTGTGACCAACAGATGCATATCTGTATTCCCGGTCATGTGAAATCCATAGATTAGGGCTTCATTTATTTATTTCAATTGACTGATTTCCTTATATGAATTGTAACTCAGTAAAATCTTTGAAATTGTTTCATGTTGCGTTTATATTTTTGTTCAGATTAATTCACCATTACATATATTTTCAGCAAATATTGCTATCAGGTTGTAAATTACAGCTGGCCTGCTACATTGTGTGCTTCCTCCAGCCAGGATGCACTATTTCAGTTTCAATGACTCAATATTTTAGACAAAAATGGACGAATGTAACTAAGGCTGGGAATGTCAATACAATCAAACTAGCAAGGGCAATGATCACAAATCAGTCATAACGTGGCTAATAGGCTATCTTATCTATTTAATGTAGCTATTTATTTAGCAAGCTAAAAACACGGAGCCTACGGCGATCTAAAAGCTGTGACTGACCGGCTCGATTCGGTCTTATGTAGCAAAATTTGAAATTGTGTTTTTTTACATTGGATGAAACTAGACTCTGATCTAGAAAATGGTATATCATACACTACAGTTGAGAAACAATGGCATACACCACAGTTGAGGACAAATGGGAAAGTAATTCTGCTTTGAAAGTTGATAAACTTGTAACCCCACTTTTGAGAAAATTGCCCTTGATTGTTTTGGTACACCTACTGGAGAGCTCGTCTTTGTCTACACCCATTCAGCATCGTTCACACCCTCTTAGGCCTTAGCCTCACCCATCTCTTTAAGGATTCACATGTGAGGCCATGTGCTTTACAGAGTGAGGATGATAGTGTACTAGCTAAACAACCAAAGATTTCAAGACTAAAGGCTGGTTTATACTACGTCTATCGACATGTCTGTAGACAGTTGTCACAGTGACATCATTAACATTCTATTGTCGTCCGACATCAAAATTGTCATTATGAAAAAGTGCAAACACAAAAACTACAGGCTGCATGACATCAGCAGCCTGGTGGTCCAAAATAGCATAACTGGTTTATTTTAACACCATTAAACCCATCCGTTTAAAAATGAATTTAGTATATGTCAATCTAGCAAACCAGGCAACTAAAAGCAAATTTCCAAACAATGTTTATGGTTCATTTCTAGCTTGTTAGCTAGCTAGCTAACGTTAAGTTAATAATGACCATAACATATAGCTGACAACATCTTAACTTTAGCTAATTTGTATTCATTATTATAGGAAAATAAACTCACAACAAGATCATTATTTACAAGTTAATGGCAAGCTAATTACAGAAAATAGCTTACGATTGTGAGTGTGACTAAATAGGGCATTCTACCAGAGAATTGTATAACTTGGATACTGTCTCGTTGGCGTAATGTTATATCCTAATTTGACTTTGGTGCAGGTCATGTTGTTATTGACATTACCGTCTCTGGTAAACACACCCTATATCAAATAAAATCAAAGTTTATTTGTCACATGCACAGGATAAGGAAGGTGTAAACGGTACAGTGAAATGGTTACTTGCATAGTGGAGTCTTTTGTTTAGACATGTAGCTAGGTAGATGGCTAGCTAAACAATTAACCATAATCCGAACTCATAACATTACTACCCTGCATGAATCTGCTGTTAGCTAAAACTAACCAACTAGCTAGGTTCAATGTTAGCTATCTAGCTAACATTAGGCTATAACTAGCAATGCAAATGGCTCTGAGATACAAATACTATTACTACACAGATCATACACATAACATTAGCTAGCGAGCCAGCCAGCTAACGTTAGCTAGCTAGCTAACAGTATGCTTTAACTTGCAATGAAAACGACTTTGAAACGTATCTGAAAATATAGCTAGCTAGACTCTCTTACCCATATACATGGATGAACGCTTCTCCCTCTCTGTGATGGATGCCATGGTTGCCATTAGTTTGAAGATGTAATCCGGAGACAGGTGTTTTATACAACAGCCATCTTCTGTGTGTTCTCTTTTTGACTCACTCCGCATTTTTTGCAATCAAACACCAGAATTTTATCCATCTTAGCTATCATACTCTGCTTCCACCAGGCATTTCACTGATTTCAAAACTCGGTCCTCCATAAAGTGGAGAGCATTAGCAACACTTATGCAGTTTTTCATGATATCTTTCAAAATAGCCATGTTAGAAAGGATTACCTACACATAATGAGCAGCTCATGTTATAGACAGAAGCTTGCTACATGGCAGACCAATCTGAACTAATCTCTCGGCCCATCCATTATCTCAGCCAATCATGGCTAGCGGGAAGGTTCCTGCCTTTTTCCCTGGCTAAACCAACTAGGTTAATAATTTAACCATTTTATTGGTATTTACAGATGGCATACAAGTTTGTTATTAAGGTAAATGAAAGTTCACATGTTTCAGAAGGCATTTCTGCCAAAAAAATGCATTTTGATAAAAAATTAATGTTTACGTTCAAATGCCTCTCCTGCAATGTAGTGACGCGCGACATAAGTCTAGTTTCCTGAAACTAGTCACAATTTGGTCAGATGTGAACGCGCATTTCACGATCTGACATAATGTTAGCCTACTTTTATGGATTTACATTGGAGATTGGATCTAGGTGTTTCTAAAAACCATAGTTATTTTTAAGCGTTTTGAACAAAGAGCCGTTTGAGACCCAACTGAGACTCTGAGTGCCCATCACTAGTTGTTTGATCAATAGGACTATAAAGGTCCCAAATGTAAGAGGATTCCTGTGGTATTTACATATTTGCAGAAATCCATTTAGGTGTATTTTGTGGCTTTTGGCGAATGCTTTCTAATGATCTAAAGTAGCGCTGTTGCTACTGCCTGTTAACACATAGTCCAGTTCAAAGTCAATGATGGCAGGTCCGTGTGGCAAATGACTTATTTGCATATAGGCCTACTGTAGCTCTGATTGGCTATGGCATACCGGTCTGTGTAGACTACGGTCCTGGACAAGTTTTTTTTTTTTTTTTTTGGGGGGGGGGGGGTTATTTACTGCAGTGTCTATTAATTGTCCAAATGCACAGCAGTTTTCCCACTCTATATTGATATAGAATGTTCACAAATGCCTTACTCTAGGTTATTCCCAAACATTTTATGAATGTATGTGTGATGAGTGTGATGAAGGGAGTCAGGCGCAGGAGGGTAATCACCGAATACAGAGTTTATTCCTTCGTTGACACACAAATGCGCTCAAATAGCAATCAACGAAACAGGCACGGGGGAAACCCTCATCCCTGGCAAAACACTGTAACGGTAGAATCCAATAATACATAGGCACAGGGGAAAATCTACCCTGGCAACAAAATGTACAATTAGCTCCACCGAGCTATACTACTCTCACAACTAACAATCACCCACAAGGACAAGGGGGCAGAGGGAACACTTATATACTGACTAATGAGGGGATTAGAACCAGGTGTGTGTGATTGACAAGACAAGACAAATGTGATGATGATTGGGGTGGCAGTGGTTAGTAAGCCGGTGACAACGAACGCCGAAGCCTGCCCGAACAAGGAGGGGAGGCAGCCTCGGCCGAAGTCGTGACAGTATGAAAACGTAAAAATGACCATATCTAAGTGCTCGCTTGTCAGAAAATGTAAAAAAAAGGCGTCATTTTTGTATATGAACATATTGTAATAAGATTTCATGTTGCTAAAATGCAGATAGTTCCACCATGAGTATTAGTGCCCTTATTACCCTATTGACAATCATTAGGAAATTACTTTAAAATAGCATCTCAGGCTCCCCAAAGATGGAAGCCACTCAACCAAAGCCAGTTGGTACCCTAGAGACAACCCATCCATTGGTAATTGTTCTAGAAATTTGATTTGCAAATCTGTGTACTGAATCAAATCAAAATCAAATCAAAGATTATTTGTCACATGCGCAGGATACAGCAGGTGTAAACGTTACAGCGAAATGCTTACTTGCAAGCTTTTCCTCAACAGTGCAGTATTCAATATATACGTATATATATATATATATATATATATATAGACAGCTGTGGAAAAAAATAAGAGACCACTGCAAATTTTTCTTAAATCAGCATCTCTACATGTATGACAGCCATTCCATTCCATTTTTTGTTATTTTGACCAGTTGTCATTTCTGCAAATAAATGCTCTAAATGACAATATTCTTATTTGGAATTTGGGAGAAATGTTGTCAGTAGTTTATAGAATAAAACAAAAATGTTAGTTTTACCCAAACACATACCTATAAATAGTAAAACCAGAGAAACATAATTTTGCAGTGGTCTCTGAATTCTTTCCACAGCTGTATATATATATATACAAAAAACGTTTCCCTTCTTATAAAAAAAACCATGAAAATAAGATGGACATCTCATGAATAATAATCTGAACTGGCTGGTGGTGGATATGGCTCAGTGTGGCTAGAGAGGCGGAGGTGTAAGGGTCTGTGGCATCCCCTGCCAGGACCAATCCTGCTCCCTACACCGATGGGAACCGATGGTGTGACCACCTTTCACTTCTGATATCCTTCCTCTCCTCTCATTTCAGAAACAGTGTGCAGTTGTTGTCAAGTAATTACCTACTGGGGTTTTCTTTGTCTCTGATGTTTCTGATGTGTCTTATGTTCTTTTTTATAAAGCAAAGCAGATACGTTTTTCATTCAACGTTATATGGTGTACCATACATTTAACCAAAGATTAAAGGGTGGTCCTCACAGATCCAGGTTCACTTCTAGTCCAGGTTCCCTTCTAGGCCTGGTTTACCTCTAGTCCTGGTTCACTTCTAGTCCCGGTTCACTTCTAGTCCCTGTTTTTTTCTAGTCCAAGTTCACTTCTATTCCTGGTTCACTTCTCGTCCTATAGAGTGATCAACATGAATATAAATAATATCATGAAAAATTCTCAAAGGCATGAGGGTTAGCTCAATTAAAACCACTTTACATCACTGTCTCCACATGAAGGTCAAAGGACCCGATAATCAATGGCCTTTTCCCACGTCATCTTCTATAGCACAGTAGGACTACATTAAAGGTAATACCACAGAGTTTCTAAACACAGAGGAGCAACATCTCAAGACTTCCGGGAACGCTTGTGAAACAGACCAAACACACCAGGCCGGGGTGAAAAATTATTCCTTTGTTGTTAATTTTCTCAAAATCTAAAGGCACAACCTAGATTTGAGTCAATGTCTTAAGTATATGAACATGTTATTACTCCAACCTCGTAAAAGTGACAAACTGACACGTTTTAATTTTCGTAAAAAACAACTTTATATTGAAGGAGTGCCTTTGATTTGATGGCCTGCACATGCGCAGTTCGGCATGAGACGACTGTAAGACCCGATGACATGTTTCTACGCATGAGCTTAGCTAGCCAACGTCGCCATGACATCGCCTGCAAGTGTGATCAGGGATTTCTTTTGGAGAAGCAGTTTTCTTCATACTGTACTGTCTTTGGTATTGTAGGTATCTGCGGTACTTCATTATAACTATTTCTGTCAGGTTACCTGACTGTGCGTGGTATTACAGTCATGTCCCTGAGGCTGAGCCTGCACAAGCTTATTAAACTGACAAACAAGAACATGAAATGCAGTGAGAACTGGGCCGTACAGCTGCAGCCGTGCATACTGTACACACACAATGTCCCATTGTGTATTGTTGTCTAATCTACATGCCCACAAAGTATATGTAAATCTATATAAATACCTGGGTTCAAATAGCATTT